>NC_050203.1:29494677-29795806 GCF_013141755.1 Anopheles stephensi | reverse complement strand
GTGGCGGTCTGGATGGGATTTCAACTCCGGTCCTGCTGTGTGGAGACCGGCACCGCTGTCGCCTCTGCCACCGAATCCCTCCTCCATCAATAAGTCCAGCAAGCGAATGCACAAGACCTATTGGGCCGTTAAGCCAAGAAGAATATATGTTTTCAATCAATTTTTCATACAAATATTTCCACCGTAACAGCTTCTATGTAACACTGATAAATCAAATCACAACATAATTTGCTTCCAAAAAAACATCAAACAGAAAAAAAACTCCCGTTCCGCTACTCTCCCCTAAGCATAGCACCAGACCGATCAAGACTGCATACATATATACTGTTACCTATAATAATGAACTGATTAATGATAGCTGCTTCATTATCCCGGACTGCGCAGTCGTAATGATACCGCGATCGCCAGGTGTGAATCATTTACATTTTCCGCATCCTCCAGCTCGTTTCCTTCCCAGCCACATCATCATCCGTGCGCAAAAGCCGACCAGCAGATACAGTGGCCGAAAATTGCGGTGTTGCAAATTATTACGGCATCCGGGTCGAATGAAGCCGATGGAAGCAAGATAAGGGAAGACATTATCGCAGCAGAACAATACGAGGGAAGCGCATAAATGGGGCGCCGGTGGAAAGCCTTCGCTTCTCTCTCTCATCTTTCTGGCGAGACGACGCACGCCATCGTAATCACGATGGTTCTTAACCTATTTTTGATACTAAAAATCCTCCCGAA
The DNA here is from genome assembly GCF_013141755.1 of Anopheles stephensi. Taxonomy (NCBI): domain Eukaryota; kingdom Metazoa; phylum Arthropoda; class Insecta; order Diptera; family Culicidae; genus Anopheles; species Anopheles stephensi. Next base: position 29,795,077 of record NC_050203.1, on the reverse strand, counting down.
AACAGTGAAGAGCAAAAAAAACGGGGTTTTCTCCCAATCCGGTCGAGAGGCGGGCGGATAAGTAACATACGCATCGCGTCCAAAAAAAGAAGGTGTTGAATCGGTTACTAATTTCCCGCCCGGTTGGAAAAACGGGGATTCCCTTCAGTCAGTGCTTTGTTCCTCAAAATTCCACACCCAAAGAAGGGAACCGATTCATTGGCGCATTGTTTTGGAGTAATTGAACAAAATGAGGGGTCCACCGCTTTTATCGCGTCCCAAAACGATGCTCTCGTGCCGAAGCCATCGTCAGCACCATTAGGGGCCACCTACCTTACCGTCGGAACATTCAATGAAGGGGAGGGACTCCCATTTTGACCTACATGGATATGGGCATGAAGGGAAGGAACGGTTTGTAAGGGCCCGTGCCCTGCATTCGCCGGGATCGGAAGTGGTGGCCACCGGTGGATATTTTTGCAGAGCGTTCGCGGTCCCATTTTGTAGCGAGCGAATCCATGGAATTGCGCTTGCGAAGTATTAGGCGGCACATATTAGGCGCGACGGCTGAAACAGACGTGTCTGGCACGCAGTTCCGGTTTGCGTTCGGTCTTGAAAACGCGCCCCACAGCTGACGGTGGGAAATTGGTTGGAGATGATGAGGTTACTTCAGGGTTAGGGATGAATGCACTTCTGCCGCCGTTTTTTTTTTTCTCTTGGCTAAAGGGCCACTAGCACGAAGCTAATTAACCACGTGTGAATTAGCGCATGTTGAAGCACCCCAATTTCGTGGGCGCAATTTGCGTGAGTGCACCCGAAGGACTAATGAGGGAACTGTTTTTTTTATTAGTTTTTGGAGAGCTTGCTCCAGGGCTTGCTGTAAAACGGGCACATGTTACCACTCGGATCGAGTGTGTGTGTTATTTCTGTTTCTTTTGTTGTGATTTTGAATCTAATTTTTATTAATCAACCCTCCATTCTCTCTCTCTCTCTGTTCCAGTTGATTACGCTATTGCTTCTACCCGCGTACGGTCCACAGTTCGCCCACAGCTCCTCCTCACCCCGGGGGCACACCCTCTGGTCGGACGGACCGACCGCGCGGGATGGAACGGGTGTGGAAAAGTGTTCGCCTAGCGGTAGCCTCAAGTACCTGTCCGGCGATGCGCTCACCGACAGCCCGAACTGTCTCGGGCCCAACAACGCACCGTACCCGGCGAATTTGGTGGCGCGAACGTTTTCCAACTGGACGCCCGGCGGTTCGTCGCGTCGCGGCCGTATGAGTCAGTTGCCGACGCTCGATCCGAAGCTGACGCAGCGGGCCCTGCTGCAGGCGTACGGTGATGCTAACGAGGCGGCCACGCTCGAGAGTGCCCGCACGAGATACAGTAAGTAGAATGTGAATGATCCAACTTGGGTATTGGTTAGAGAGTAGAAATGTTCTCTGAAATTTAAGTATTTAAAAACGAACATAATTCTATGTCCTAAAATTCACCTAAATAGTATATCATTTTCGATTGATTGTATGTCACGGTAGAATATACGTTTTGAACTATCTTACGATTACGAATTTTTCGTTCACTTTATTATGCAGTTAATTCGACTCGCAACTCTTGGGGATAGTCTCCAAAATTATTTTTAGATGTCCACGTGGCCAGAAGATAAATTTTGATCGGAGTATAGCTCTTGGGAAATGTCCGATGGCGTCATTATCCACCCGGCCGGAACGGGGTTCAAATCCCATCCAGACTGCGTCCTCGTACGTAGGGCTGACTATTTTGGCAACCATTAGTAAAATCAAGTCATAGGAAGCCGGAAATGGCAGACTGAGACCTCTCGCGGTTGTAGTGCCAAGGGCATGCAAGAAACTTTCCTACAATATCTTTATTGCCACGAATTCACATCAGTTGATTTTTAGCCACTAAATTAACCGTATTACAGGTTTTCGAGCTGAACTAATACCACTTAAAATGGTACGTTTACTTCGTTATTGGCCACCTTCAGAGGTATAATTGGACAGTTTTTTATTTCGGAGATTAAAAAGATGGACTAGGGTCTTTCGATTTTTATAGTAAATTCCAATAACTATATGCAGTGGCGGATTAACCTAGAAGCGGAAGGAGCTGCCGCTCGGGGCCTCATCGGACCGGGGGGCCTTTTGTTTCCCTCTAAAATCACAATTAGAGGGGCTTCGACAGCCAACCCACCACTGGGAATATGGTATAGTGTGGCAACTAACCTGGCAGTATAAAAAGTGGTTTTCAGTTAGAGTTTTGAAAGAGTTTGGTGACGGTGAGTGTGTGACCTACAATTATCAGTTGGTTAGTTAAACCTTTCGGCTGTCTAGTAGAACTTGAATGCAGTATAATGTGTTGCATTATGTATTTTTTTAATTTTTATATTTTTATCACGGGCTGGCCGCATTGCTTAAGACTAATTTACAAATAGTTCATCTTTCACTTTAGTTGGAAGACATTTCCTTCTCCGAGCCATGAAAGGACATTTTAAGCATGAAGTCCCGAAGAAAGTTTGCAAATATTATTGAATTTTATAATCAACCATTTGTGACTTATGAAGCTTTAAAAAACTGTAGAAGAGTGCTACATTACAAGGCGATTTAGCCCCTGGCACTAGCACTACAACAGGTCTCGGCCTGCCATTTCTGGCTTTCTGTGACTTAATGTTACCCTTAGTAAAGTAGTCAGCCTTACGTACGGGGAGGCGGACTGGATTGGATTAGAACCCCGCTCCGGCCGCCGTGTGAAGACCGGCACCGCTTTCGCCTCGGCCACCGAACCGCCCCGGCGATTTAGCCCTATTAGTACTAAAATCATTAAACATCCACGCCCCACTGTTCAAGCATTTTGGAACGGGTCCGATTAATGCTGTGTGATTTGGTTTGTTGCCAAACGAAACGGTTTTTTCTTAATTTCAAATTCGACATCTAACACAGATGTTTCCTGTGTTTTGTGCTTATTTGACCTACGCAAGATCGACTGGAGATCACTTACCACTCTTGATTTATTTTCTGGCCGTTTGGATGTTTTCAATTATGTGCTTCCTGTTTCATTCGTTACAAACGTTCCCACCAGTAACGGAAAATGACTTTTTTCTTATTCATAAAGAACGGTCTGGCCGTATTGCTAGCGGAAAATGACTTAAAGATACAAAAGGCAAATAGGCCTGAAAACGCTTAACACCGATTCAAACATCCGATCGATCGAAGAAAGTCACTCAGGCAAATAACTGATCATTTCCCACGCAAAGATCACATCATAGACAAACTTCTTGAGCTAAGATTAATTGTTTACGGAAACCTTTTTCCTTGTTTTCGTTGAACCAGTACCTTGTATAGTGCATCGCCAAATCCTCAAACCACTGCTTAAGTCCGTGAAGTGAGTAGTGAAACTCAGCCTCGACCATCGAACGATTCCCCAACTACAAAAAAGCCAATCTTTGCCATAAAACAATTGAATTTAGAAATTTACCGTATCACTAACGTCTAGCTGAGTGTAACGCCACTCGATGTTGTGCGCGTGAGGAGTCCACTTTTCCGCTCGCCTCATCTATCTGTTGTCCAGTAAAATTGAAAGCAAACGCGAATTAGACAGAGAGAGAGAGCGAACTCCCACGAAAGCTCCAGACAAGTAGTACCGGCCGTATCGGTAAATCGCCACAATTTCAAACGCACGCACCGCGACCTCCCAATTGGGAATGTGCCGCCAAAGCCGGAAGCCGGAATGAAACCGTAGCTCACACGCCCGCAACTCCATAACGAGCACTGCGGGAACTGGCCGAATGGGATGGACAACTGCCCGAAGCTAAAAAAAAAACAACCAGGAGGCACATCATAACAACAACACTTCACTTTCTTCCCGTCACGGTCACGCTGTGAAAAAGCGAAACTAACGGACAACCGTTTTCACAGTTGTTGCCACCCTCCCTGACCTCCGCTCAACCGTCCCCATCCTCCAGATCGTTTGCGGAAGACACGGAAGAAAGTGTCGAAAGTGTCAACCGAGTCTTTTTTGTCTGTGTGAGTGTGTGTGTGTGTCTCAGGTTCAGGGCCATCTGGGAGACGCTTTCCACTTCCGCCCCTTCATCGAACGGTGGCCGACCGACCGGTGGAAATTGTCTTCTTTTATTTCTCCCGTGTTCCAGAGTTCAGGTTTATGGTGCGCCCTGGGAAGATAGTGACCCGTGTCGTGACCGAACGGTTTTGCGCTTCCACCCTGGGATGGCGAGAGTGGGATTTTCCGCGCCGCTGTGAACGGGAAAATTAAAACACAGTTTGACATCACCTCAACCCAGCACAGAGACAATCGAGGGTCAATGTGGGAAAGTTCGGAATGTTTTCTTTCTGGGGCATAGTGTGGAAGAGCAGCTTTCTTGAAGCGGTCATTATGCACAGTCACAACCGTGTGTGATGGGTGTGAAATATCTGTTTTGCGTGGCCGTTCACAATTCAATAGCCACCAACGATGAGATGCGGTAAATATGGCACGAATTGTTTTGGATAGGTTTTTGGAATGTAAATCTCAAAATCTCAGGGTAAAGTCTCGAGCCAAAGTAGAACATCTAATATCCAATCTTTTTATTGCTCTACGGTTAGCCATATCAATGTTCTGTACTCCTGCATCTTTCTGGGCCAGATCTATCTCTGTTGACGTTTACTGAAGAAGTTTTTTCTTTATTGTAGAATATGTTCGACTAGTCCAATTTTAAACCTCCAAGTCCGAAGTAGAGCAAGCTCCATCTTAACGTGACTAACGTTTGCAGTAGGGAATGTACTAATTTTAGGCAGCGATGAAAATAAAGCTAAAGTGAATAACTCAATGGATTTTCTTTGGATCGAATTCTACTTTTAAGAAGTATTCTACAAAACTGTTACTTCTTAGTTCCACATCCCTTATGACACCTACGGCAATGAAGGTCTTGCTCATGGCTGTCACATCATTAAATAGTCAACAGTTTTTCAGCTCTTATCTCTCAGGCTTAGCAATCATTCCGCTGCTTCGTATTCGATACATGATTGATTGGATGAGGTTCTCCGAAGGTGGATTGCCTTAAAAATGTCTATGATCACACTGATCAGATCGGTTTAGAAATTTTGCGATCGCTAATCGCCATCAACTGCTCAATAAGAGTGACTGTTATAAAGATGGCATGATCTCAAGCATGGATTTAGACCACATTTAGTTCAACTTCTGGAGTCCAGAAGAACAAAATCATCAGGCAGTTCAAACTTCTTTTCCTCGTAAATTTCGGATCCATTTGAAGGGTCTTAAAACACTGTAAGACAATGGCTGGAATTTGTCCCCTATCGGCTTCTTGACTTAAAGACCTAATCGATCTTTTTTTTGGTTTTGGAAGGAATTGAGAAAATGTTGGTAAACTAAGAGCAGTTGTTTAATCGGTCATCACTCATCAAGGATAACATTCCTAGTACCAGCAAGTCTTCAGTTGCAGCTTCTCGACTAAATTGATCATTATTCAGGCTATTCCACGAATATCGCTTTAATTCTTGGGCTGTACATTAAATACATCAAGAAAGTGAAATGAATGGGATTGAAATAGGATGGATTGCTAGGACATAGGACAGCAAAAATTAGTTTGTAATTCTCTCTCTCTCCCTTTCCTTTTAGCCTAGCGACTTCTTTAGGTCATATACCTTACATTTCTGGCTTACTAGACACTCATTGGTACCACGTAGATTTGAACCCCGGTTCTGCCGCCGTATGAAGACCGGCACCGTAGTCCTCTCTACCATCGGGCCGTCCCCGGTATATTAGTTAATATTTTTTCATCGCTCTAAAGCCTAAAGATCAACCATCTGATCCTTGATCCTTGATCGTGTTTCGGATCCACCATGAACGCTAAAGTTCCTATCTTTAATTTTAGTAACATTTCTATAGTGCACAGATAGAACATTACAGTGTTATCAATAAATTTGGAGCAGCTATGGCTGCAAACCAGTCCAAAAAAAGTGTCAATGGAGATATTTTCAAATAGTCTGGCAATTCTAGACGTCCGACTTCAGGTTGAGAATATTATGTTTACGGCAGTCATAATTTACCGATCTGCCGAGTCAAAGAGACTAGTCAGTTATCCACGACCAAACAATACGTGAGCCATGCGTTTAAACCTGGAAGAAAATACTCCAACTCTCTTCGACTAAAGCTAATTAAAGTCTAGGTGTAGTTGTAGTGAAGTATCTATTTGCGTACTTCATAGTTAGAGTGCCCAAGTACAAAATCCATCCCCTCGTTGTGACCACCGTAAACACATTCTCGTTACTTGCCTCTTGGAATTTGAAGACGCATCCCTCGGAAGAATAAAAAAAAACCAAACAAGTACCAGCAGACGAACCCACCGAAAGCATTAGCATATTGTCGCATTAACATCTTACACCGAGGTGCTTCTTTCTTCACTTGTCTTAAACTCCATTCTAAGCGCCTACCCGGCTCAGATCCTAACATTGGCACCGAAGACCCGGACCGCCGTACAGTTACTGTTACTTCGGGGCCAATGCACGGATATCGCGTGTAACGGTTTTAGGGGACGTAAAGTGGGCCTGACGACACCCGTCAGAACGTCCGGCGTTGACGGTGATGCTGCTGCTGGTTGGAACATCGATGATGGCTGGGACAGGGCTGATGATGCATTCCAAATTTCCACCATGTCATCCCAACAGCAGCAGCAGCAGCATCATCATTGCCCAACGCCTAGCGGTGGGAAGAAGCTAGACGACAAACTGTGCGCTGCAGCTTTTCCGCAACGACTCATTCTTGACGGCTGGCGATGAGTTCTGCTTAACGGAAGGAAGGTAGTGAAGGTTCCTGCTAGATGAACCGTGAAATGAAGTGGCACTTTCCGTCGTTGGGAAATTATACATTTTTACAGTGAATGAAGGAAAAAAACAAACCAAACTGATGAACGTTTCACTTCCGCGTTCGGGAAGATAAATTGAAAAGTTGGAGATGGTAGTGCCAAAGTCATCTTTTTTTTATTACTGGTCAAAACGATACATTTATTTTAAATAAATTTATTATTAAAAAAATTATTATTTATTTTAATCTAACTTTTTAAACTTAAAGTAATATTTAACTTTTTTATGATTAACTTAAACTTTTTTATGCTAGGGGATGGTTAAATTTTTCATTTTTCTTCATATTTTATAAGTTTTCCAGTTTTTAACATAAAAAATTGACAAACACGCTTTCTTTTTGAGTTGTGTTTTTTTAATTCGATAGGAACGGCATTGACGTATTACTTATTTGAACTCTTATTATTCAAGAACCTGTATCGAATCTCAGCTGGACCGGTCTCCTGTAGTAAAATACTCATAAAGTTTAGATTACCCCATCCCGGATCGTTATGTAGATTGCTCGGGTATAAATATTGGTCGGATTCAAAATCTCACAATGATCGGTTGATTGAACTCCGGTATTAGTCTGATCTGGACTGATATTGATGTGCTCTATTTTGTCTCCTAATGGTCCCAAATAGACTCGAACCCCGAAGTCTTATAGATTGTTAAATCTTTTCGATGCTAGCTCTAGAGTATCTTCTGACGAGCATTCGTTACAATCGAAATCCGCCATTCGAGGAAGACTATCGCTTATAACTGACGACCAAACAACCCATCCGTATAAATATGCTATCAGTTTCTATAATAAAAGTAATTCTATACAGCAAACCTACAGGCTACAACTATTGCTTCTCCTAGGTCTACTCCAGGGATCGGCACACTTTCCTCGGAAAGGGCCAAACAGTAAAGTAGCAACTAATACTGTGGGTCCATCCGATCTCCCAAGTCGACGAGTGAATTTTAATTTATAGTGATCGATTTTTCAACTGATGTTTGGATGACATGTAAATTAAATAAGTCTAATAAGTTATTTATAGGCTTAACTACTATAGAATAGTCCGCGTAAAAAAACATCCTTTCCTGGCACATTTCGTAGACCTACCATAGACTGTAGTTGTCAATAGAAACATTGGACCGTCTGGCCTCTTCAAACCAACTTCCTAGACATATTGAACGATCTTTAAAAAAAATTGACTACAATCTTCCCGGTAGTACCTTTCCCCAATACCTAAAAATTAGACACAATCGTTGTCGATATGGATTGACAAGAACTCTAATGCGTTGGGAACACGATCTAGAGTTCTTTGCGACTGTCAATATTAATCATTTTGAAGTTATCCAAACTGGTTCTGGAAATTCTCTCTGACAATTACTGATTACATCATCAATATACGAAGTTGTTCCTTCAGGATTAAGGAGATTGTTTTATAGGCATTATTTAAAATCGCGACATCTGCAGCGCCCTTTATTCATCGGAGATTAATGATTCCAAGATTTCAATCACAAGCCATCTATTCTCCAGGATATATCTTAACATAAATTTTATGACTAAAGTATTTTATAGTGTAACTTGTTCTTAATGTGCCGCCAGTGTTTGCCTGTACAATATGTATAGCAAGATATGTGCCCTGGAACTGTTATGTGACGAGTCACTAATTTCTCTGTCTTCTTGGCCTAACGATCTCTTAAGTCATGCCTGCCGTATCTGGCTTCCTGGACTTAATAATATCACGTAGTTGCAGTGGTGGATCAAGATATTTGGAGGCCCCGAGCGGAATGGCAGTTGAGGCCCCTCTAGTTGAAGTATTAGAGGGAAACATCATGCCTCACCGCCCCGAGCGGCCGCTCCTTCCGCTTCTAGCTTAATCCGCCACTGCGCAGTTGGATAGTCAGTCTTCACTACGGGGGAACGGTCTAGGCGGGATTTTAACCTGCCGTCCTGCCGTATGAAGACCGGCGCGGTAGTTTCCTCTTCTACTGGCCGCGCTTCCACTTTAATTGTAAGCACTGAGCTAATCGCTCGATAGCCTTCCTGTCTGGTGGTTCACTCTAACTCTATTCTAATTTATAGACAGGAACTTATTTGAATTGTGTTTCATTGGAATGATTGCGTTAGGCAACACAATGCTTAAATCATTGCAGTCGAAACTACACCCAAGTATATCGAACAGGAAACAATTATTTGTAGGTTGTTTCATTACCAGCCAAAGTGAATTAACGCAACTTCAAACAAATCAAACTCATAGCTTAGAACACATTAGAACAAAGACACTGCCAATAAATACACCTCACCCGAATTGGGAATCGTTTATGGGAACGAAGACATCAACATTAGTGCCATTCAATGTCATCCCCGTATCGGTACTTAGTATTCCGACGGTACCCCGTCCGCGATCGCTGGATCGCACCGGAAGCATTCAAACACCACCCCCCAGGTAATGTCACCCAAAAAATTCTAATCCAAATCCGTTTTCCGTTCCGCTCGTTTTAAAGGTCGCTCGCTGGACAGCAGCCAGTGCCGGGATACGCCGTCACGGCTGTGCAAAACACGCTACAACACGACCGCACCGATGTACGGTGTCAGCCTCACTTCTGGCCAGCCGGTCACGATCGTGCAGAAGTTCCCCGATCTGTTGCAGCAGGTCGTCTTCGAGGTGTGCGAGTAAGTATCGAATGAGGTTGGAATTTCTCCGCCAGCTTTTCACCCGCGACGACGAGTACGAGGATTCGGGGGTCGTAGTCTCGCAAATTGCAACAACAAAAAAAAACCTTCGCCCGTCCACCCGACGAAACCCGGTACGGTGCATGCGGTGCGTGATCGATCGAAAGTTTGTGACGCTGTGGCGCCATTATTTATGCAAACAGCGACGTGAGCCATTTTCCAGTTCCAGTTCGACGTTGCCTTTCTCACCAAACGGGTGGCAGCCGGCTCGCAATTTGGATTTATTTGCTTCAGCTTTACCTGTGCGGTGTTTGCCTTGCTCAACCTTAGCTTAAAACAACCGAACCGGCCACCGAACATCGTCGCACATATATTATTGTCGTATCCTGTCCCTCCTCCCCCCCACCAGTACGGGTGACTTCGGTGCGAAAGTTTAACTTTTACTCGACGCCCCACATAGCAGACGACGACTGATAAGGGTGGCAGCAGAAACATTTAGCATCACCTCCATCCACGAACCGGTGACTGTGTGTCTGTTTGAGTGCGATATTAACATATCGGTGGTTGGAATTTAATCGCGTCCAGTGCTGTTGCTGATTGGCCTTTAAACTTGACCGATTTTCTCTTTCCACTGGAGAACGCCCGCACCGGAATGGGTTCCCGTTCGCGGGGGAGAAAGTCACGCGAGACAACGCTTTTCTTCGGACTGTTGAATATAGAATACAGCGAAACGCCGTCGTTGACTCGTTAGGCCAATTTTCCATTCTACCATTTTTTTTTCTTCTCTCTCTCTCTCTTCACCTCCCCCGAACAGATCGTCCGAATGTGATGTCGTGCGTGGCGAATGCACACAAACCTACGTACCGTACCTGTTCCTGGTGATCCCGCTCGGTCCGGTCACGCTCACCGGCCAGGACTACGTGCTGGTCGAGAGTGGCTGCGTCTGCAAACCGAAGTACGCGACCGAAAAGCCACGCGAAACCGGTGGCAACTTTATCCCGTAGGAGCCACACCCATTCTTCCGCCGCTGATCTGATCTCGTTTCGTTGGTGAGGATCGCGCGTACCATCTGGAAGGATGTTATCTGGAAGAACAGGGGAGGGCATTTTGGGACGATGGGAAGTGTGTGTGTGTGTGTGTGTGTGTGTGTGGCAAACACCAGGCTGTTAACACCGTGGCGCGATATTAAGTAGGGCAGGCTTGGACATTAAATTATTTGACACGCTTTTCGTCGTATTTCGCTGATAGATGCCCCAGCCCGTCATCCGGTACATTGCACGGTACATAGCTAAACGGTCACCGAAACACCAGCACAGGACTATAGGTTTGAGGACAGTTAGTGAGTTGTGAGACTATCAGCAAACAACACTACGACTATAGGAATAGGTTATTGGAAAAAAAAACAAACATTACAACAGAGAAAGGAAGGGAAAATAAAACAAAACTGGCCGTTTGTGTGTGAGAGGCGAGGGCGCATTTAGTATACCTTTTTGTAAATACAAAATAAATATTTCTATTCGATTTAACAAATTTGGCTATTGTTTTTCGGTGGTTTACACGTTTCTTACGATCAGGTAAGTGTGGTTCAAGATCAACATAAAAGTGTATCCGATGGCCCTCAAGGCATCTTCAAGGTTTATTTAACAGCGGGGTCCTCTATCTGATGAAGGAGTTTCTTATTTATCCGGAACTATATCCGCGTCGCGGTCTAGATTTAGATCTGCTTGGGGTGGTCCGGTGGCGGAGGTGACAGCGGCTCCGGTCTCCACACGACAGGACCGGGTTTCAAATCCCATCCAGACCGCCTCCCCCCATGCGTATGGCTGAGTACTTTACTACGGGTAAAATTAAGTAACAGAAGGCCAGAAATGGCAGCCCGAGACCTCTCGAGGTTGTAGTGCGAAGAGAGATGAAGAAGGAGATCTGCTCCTCGACCTTAAGTAAGCTGCTGTAGAAACCACTCTTATTGGAGCGCCGCAGTCCATCATCAACGCCATCACTCTATCGCAGTTTGGAATCTACAAAGTCCTCTCTGTCCACCAACAAGCTGGGACGTGTGGTGTCATTCTCATTGCATGACCAACTACGATTTCGCGCAGGGTGTACGATCCCATGCTCTGTTTAGCTGAGCCTTTGTGATATCGAAATGGTTATTCGAAGCGCTATTTCTAAAGCACTTAATAGAAATCTTTCCTAAAGAATTGGTACATTGATATTCTCGGGAGGTCTGTAAGTTGATTTTTTTTATTGCGATCATATGATCGTGAGTACGATCATAAAATCATGTCACCAATCATAAATCGAGCATAATTTGTTAATGCGGTCTGCAACGGCTAAAGTCAACCCACTCTGCGGCGGTAGGATCAACGTGGTGGGAATCTGCGATTATGGAGTATATGGGCCAACAGACGTTTACTTCTAACAGGACCCTTTGCGCCGAAGACTTCATGCAGCTTATCTGAGCCAGTAACACATCTTCAATAGTGACAGTGGTGTCTTGGAGCCTTGATTGCGTCAGGACCTTCGACTGGTTCCTTTCTGCTTCTTCTGCAGCTTCTGGGTTATTCTAGGACACAACTCTCTCATCCAATCACTATGCCGTTGCAATAGTTACATCTGGTGGGTTTTCATGTTTCGTTTTCTTTCGAGTCCTCTTTTCTCCTTACCAAAATCGCCCCAAACTGTACAGTTGTAGAAATATTTTCTATGATTATTCTTTATTCGTGTTTTGCTTGGTTGAAAGTCGGTTTGTCTACAATTGTTTCCAGTAATAGTAATGCTTGTCTTGTTTGCTTGCTTTGCTCGCTGCGTCCAGCAGCCACCCCCACTTGAACAATGCCGAAATTCAGTGTACTATAAGTTACCTCACACTAGTGTATCTTTTTTTGTTTGTTTATACTGCATTTTGTTTTTCTCCACCCCCTTTCGTACGCTGAGTAAATGTAAGTGTTGCTACTAACACTGCTTCTTCGAAAGTGAACTGTTCATATTGCTGCCAACACGCCGTCGTTTGCCCCCGAAGAAAGGCCCAGCCGGAAGGAGGACGTGTGGTGGTTGGTGGTGGTGGTGAAGGAAACAGGGAGGCATAAAAGAGAATTGCGTTAATTTATTATAACCCTTTTCTTACATACGCGATTTTTTCAATGCAATGTGGTGCTCTTTCTCGCACGGTTCTCTAGTCTAATTTTGGTTACTTAAATCTTAATCTGTTTGCTGTTTTGTTTGTGTTTCTTTTAGTATAATTGCCTCATCATCATTACACAGACGACCATCAACAGCATTTCGGTCGGTTAAAATTTGAAAGAAAAAGGATATAGATCGGGATGGAAAGAGAGATCGATAGCGAGTTGGTGCAAGAGAGCGGGAGAGCGAGACAGACAGATGAAGGTTTTGCGTGTACACAGAGAGTAGAGACCAGTAGAGTGTGGTGGTGACAAATAAAATATAGAGAAAGAGCGTTTTTTCTATACACACTGCGTCATCGTCATGGCAACACACGTCGCGGAAAGTCGTCGGAAAAGTCTCCTCCATCGCGCGTCACGCGGCTGTAGCAGATGACCTCTGATCGATTGTAAACACTAACACACACACGGGGGGGGTTTGTAAAACTCTACCTTAACAATACATTCGCACGCTGTCAGGATGTATGTACTACACTCTTACAGCGAAACTGTAAAAGCTTTAGCTTTAAAGCTGTACACCATCTTGTCAATCACTCTTGGCAAGCTGCCTCCCTCTCATGCGCCCTCCCCCTAGCCCCTTTCATCATTCCCCTCTCGCACTTCCTTATCATTAAGTGAATCTAGAATTTGGGTGTGTTGTTTTGTTATCCGTGAAAAGTGCTACTCCACACACACACACACACACACACAAACGCAAACAGATTCACACACCCCCCTTAAAATCGCCTATTTTAATCTACGTAGTAATGTAGCAGGAGTTAATCGATACGATTGGTTCAATCGTACCATCATCATCATCTTCAGCTTCCTTGCTCTATGATTCCGCCCCTATAAATCGTGGGATGGATGTAGGAAAAGCATGCCATGACGTGCTTGCTTTGATCCAACCATACGTTGCTGATGTTTGAAATCTCTCTCTCTCTCTCTCTCTCTCTCTCTCTCTCTCTCTCTCTCGCGTGCGCTCTCCGAACCAATTCCTTTCTCTGGCCCTGTCCTGCGGATCGACCCTATATATAATGCCTATCTATACAATCATCATCAACCGACGGATCGTTCGTGGCCGTCCCGGTTCGGCGGGCGCCGCAGATCCTTCAGTCCGAGATGCTTTGCTGCTTTTTCATCGACTTGAGGGCCCGTTCGCGCAGCTGCTTCTCCAGATCATCGTTGATCACCGTACCGGCACCACCGATCGCTAGGATGCTCTTTTTCGACCGCACTACCGCCGGCCCACCTTCCTCCTCATCCGACGAGGAGGACGAGCTGTTCCGATGATACTTGCCGCTAGCCTTGCCGCTCTTCTTATGCTTCTTGTGTTTCTTGTGCTTCTTGGCGTGTTTCCGGTGCTTCTTGTGTTTCTTGCTGCGCTTGCTGCCGGATGAAGCGCTCGCCTCGTCGGGCGAAACGTTCCGCGCGCGTTTCTTCTCCTTGCGGCGTTTCTTTCGCTGCCGATCATCGTCCGAATCGTCGCTCGACGAGGACGAACGATTCGGTGGTTCGGCCACCTTGGCGGCGTGTTTGCCCTTCGACGAGGACACGCTGTTGCTATTGTTGGTGCTGCTGAGCGTTTTCGAAAGCTTCGACGCGGTGGCCTCTTCCGGCTGTTGCAACGGTGCCCGGGAATTGCTTTCGGAAGTGGAATGCTTTCGTTTCTTACCACCTCCGTGCTGCTGCTGTTCGACCGAGGACGTACTGTCACGGTGCGCCTTCCGGCTGTCACCTTCCTTCGCGTGTCCCTGCTGCTTACGCTGGCGATCGTGATCCAAGGCTGGTGCTGGGGGGGCCGCAGCATTTATCGCTCCCTTACCCGAACCACCAGACACTTTCTTTGGTTCCCGACGATCCTTGGCGCGAGATTTACGTTCCTCCCCGGACGATGGATCGTCTCCGGCGGCGGCTACCCGCTCGTCGTCGTCGTCGTCCTCCTCCTCCTCCTCCTCATCGTCCCCACTGCTCGATGAGGAAGAGGACGAAGAGGAGCGACGATGGTGCTGTTGTTTGCTTCGCTTTTTAGATTCCGGCTTTCGCTTCTGCTTTCGCTTTTTGTGACCCGTCGCCATCGAAGCTTTTTTATCATTCTCCTCCTTATCCTCATTCACTTCACCGCGCCTGCTGAACACGGTGGCCTTTTTCGATTGCTTTTCCTCTCGCGAATCATCACTGTCACTGCCGGAACTGTCGTCGTCATCGCTGTCGGAGCTTGCACGCTGATGCTGCTTCTTTTGCCGGCTGGACTTGTTGACTAACTTTTGCTGCTGCTGCTGCTGCTTTTTCTGGTCGAATGAAACGGCTGTGGAGGATGCGGCAGAATTGGCACCCGGGGCAGCATTCGGGTGAGCTGCCGCTGCCGCTGCTGCTTCGAGTTCGTGTGGCTTCAGGAAGGGCGATGGAGTTCTCGACAGACTGCTTCTGTAGCCCCGATCGGACCGTGCGCTGTTGGCCTGGGACGAGGCCGACTTTGCTGGCTTTCTACTTTCGTCCTGTGCTTTACTTGCTTCCCTTACAATCTGAGCATCGTTGGACCGGCGTGCTGTGCTCGCTGGGGCAGCAGTATTAACCGCTGCTGGCTCTTGCGTCTGTTTGCGAGCCCCGACAGACGGGTTGCTCGCTCGCATTTTTTCTTCCCTTTCGGAGCTATCTTCTCTGACCGATGCTTTGTCCGGTCGTGCACCTTCGGAGGAATTACGATGACGTTCCGATTGCACACCACCATCGTCGAAACGTTCGGTAGAATCTCCTTTCGTTGCCGATCGGCGGCTGCCGGTGGATTCGGCAGGACTCTGTGAAGCTTTCCTATTGCCACCCCGTGCCGGACCGCCCTGGTTGCCTTTGAACCGATCTTGCGGTTCCGTGCTATTGCTACGCCGACCACCAGTCGTCCGATTACCGCCACCGGACGAATCCCGGTGGCTGTTTCGTTCGCGATCGTCGTACCGGTTCGAGGCCGGCGGACCCATCTCCTGCCGTTGCTGTCGTTGTGGTTCACCCCGCTGTGGCTCGTCCGAACGACGCCATTTGTGAGAATTGTTATTGTTGGTCCCGGTGTGTGCGGACGAGGCAGCGCCTCGCTCACGCTCACGGTCCCGCTCGCGGGATGAACCGCGGCGTGGTGGCCCATTACCTCCCGAGTAACGCTGCTGCTGCTGCTGCTGCTGCTGATTGCGATCACGGTCACGGTCTCGCTGCTCTCGTTCACGCTCACGGTCCCGGTCACCCCGCTCTCGGTCGCGAATGTCTCTTTCTGAAGCTCGGCCGCCGGGGCCACCCTGCCGTGATATGGGTGGAGAACGGCGACGTCCATAATTGCTATCACTAAAAGTGGGAATGAACGGAAAATGTTATTGATGGATGTTTAATGAGACATCAGGAGACCCCAACATAATTTAGGGACTTAAAAATTTAACAAATTGGTCCATTTATGGTTATATTACTGGTAAATAGTCCATTTGTTGTACTTGGGCGAGATGATTATGCACCTTGAGTTGAAAAATGATAAAAGTCATGCTTACCGAACATTTCCACGCCCACCTTGCCGTCCACCGGGCGATCGGGACCGTCTCCTGGGCGATCGCGATCGGTTGCGTGACCGCGAACGGGATCGATTCCTCGACCGAGATCTTGAACGACCACCACCACCACCCCGTCCACGCCCGGGCCCATCATCCCGACCGCGACCACGCGACAGCGATCGTCGATCCCGGTTCCTGGTGTTGTCCCGACCACCGAACCTACCACCGCCCCCATTACCATCACCGGGACGGCGGCGGGACGCAGCGGAACCTTTGGCCGTCGAGTTACGGCCACCGTCACCCGCTTCCGAATCGGACGAATCTTTGTTCGAGCGATAGTGGCGCTTCTTTTGGATACTGTTTTCCTTCTTCTGAATCTCGAAATCATCCTTCTTGCGGCCGCGCGACGACGATGACCGGCTGCTGCCCGAACGGCTTCTCGATGTGTCGCGCCGATTGCGGCTGTGGCTTCGGCTACGGCTGCGACTGTTGCGTCCGTTGCGCTTTTTGCCGGTCACACCTGACGAACCTCCCGGGCCTTTGGTTTTCTTCTCGCTTTCGCTTGCGCTGGACGACGACGAACCGGATGAGTTTGAATTCGAGCTGTGAGATCGGGAGCTACGGTTACCCTTTATCGCTTTTCTCGATCTAGAATTAAGACAACGGGAAGGGGAGAGATAGCATATGAGGGCTTTCCGGCGTTGGGGGCAGCAGTTCCCGCGGTGCTAACCTTGATTTCGATGGGGATCGAGAACGACTAGCACTCTTCTTGCGGGCACTCTCTTTCGTTGCAGACCCCGACCTGCTACGGGAACGTGAATCTGCTGACGAGCGGCTGGGACTTTTTTTGTTCGCTGCCAGCTTCTTTCCCTCCGCCATGTTCATCAACTTCGACTGGACCTTCGACAGGGCGGCAGCGTTACCATTACCTGCAAAGTGATCGATTGTTAGCGAATGTGGTTGAGACGATGCAAAATCCAGAGCAAACTTAACAACAACTTTTGAGAATTGTGCTCCGATTGAATGATTTTGCCGCCACAGTCCAATTACTTACTGTTCTTGCTTTCCTTCCTCGACAGAGAGCTACTCCGCGAACGCCTTCGGTCGCGATCGTTTGTACGCTTGTCCCTCGGAGATCGGCTGCTGCCGCGTTTGCGCGAACGATCCGACGATCGCCGCGGAGAGCGGGACCGTCTACGATCCCTAGAGGATCGCCTTTCGCGGGAAGATCCTCTTCGATCGCGAGACGATGCCCTCCGGTCGGTGCGTGATCGTGAACGGTCGCGCGATTTTCTACGCGCTCTCGAATCACTATTCCGTTCACCGGATTTGGCCCGTTCCGTCGATTTACGGCGCGTCGAAGAATGATCCTTCGAGCCCTTGTCCGCCACTTCCGCCTGCTTACTTTCAGCGTTTGCCAGTTCCTCGGGCGTTGCGGTTGCGACCGGCAGAACCGGCGCCGGCACTACCTTTTTCGATTCCTTCGGAACTTCGGCCTCTACAAACTCTTCGATCATTTTTTCCTCCTCATCGATGTAGTCCTCCGGTTCGGGTTTGTACATTTGGCGCGGAGCACTTTTGTTCGGCTTTGCCTTGACACCACCGTCCTCTTTGTCGCGGGGTTGGCTTCGCGACCGGTGCCCGCGGCCACCGTCCTCCTGAAGCCGTGCTTCCTCTTCGCGTTTTAAAATTTCCTCCTTCTTCGCCTGTATGAACTCTTCCGGTATGCCGGTTTCGGAGTCCTGTGCCGATAGCAGCAGCGTCCACAGATCTTCCATAAAGAGGCGCGCGTTTTTACCGTTCAGAAAGCCGGTCAGATTGATTTGCATCTTTTTCGGACAGGGGAACTTTTCCTCCTCGAGCTGGTTGTACACAAACTCCACGATCACGTCGTCGTCGATGTTGAGCATGTCGGTAATCTTCTGGCTGATCCACGGGCGCAACACGTCCAGCTTTACCTTCGACATATCGACCCGTTTGTTGAGATTATCACTGAACTTCATCTGTTTCAGCAGCTTCTTCTCCTTGTCGGAGAACCGCGAATCCTGCTGCTGATTCGTACCCTACGAAGCGAGAAAAACACGCGACCACAGACAGGGATGTAGCAAACCACAAAAAAAGAACATAGTAGACCTAGAGAAACGCGTTCGGAAGTTTCGTAACACCAAAACAGGTGTGTGCGTGTGGTTTTTTTTTACTAAAGGGCAACAGGAAGGATCCCAGCACACATTGCACAATTCCGACACGTCCTTCGACGCTGCTGTTATTGTCAGGGAAATGTGGAAGGGAAAGCGGATACTTACAGTGAACATCATCCTGCGGCCGTTCGTTTCAGCTCACTCAACCGAACACAAAATACACCACGGTCCCGCAACTTTTCCCCAATGAGTTGTTGCCCGGATCGGCCGGACACCGGACAAAAAGTGAAAAACACACGTACGCACCAGAGCACCAGAATCGTCCGAATTTTCACCACTTTTTTCGTCACCCCCCGACACTATTTTTCGTCGGCCCCGGCAAAACGTTCGACACCAGCAAGGGCGGTCCGCAGACCAATCGCCGTTCGGTTGCGGTGAAGCGCGGACCGATATCTGTGCACTGGAAGCACCCACCTACACGCCTAGGAAAAGCACATCCTTGGCCGATTGAATACGGGGCTGGTGTGTCGGTAATTTTCACACTGCGGCAGCAAGTTTTCCACTCGCAAACATGAAGTGTACGCGCGGCCTTTGCAAAATGGCGTTCTTGGCAAAGGAGCAGAAGAGAGAAAAAATACGGCAAAAAAAAGCTGAACGCGCTGTCAAATCGGTGCTGTCAGAGCGAGCGAACAAGATTGCTATATGCTGGGAGAAGAATATAAAATTAAAAGCTAATTAGCCGCGCTATTGAATGATGGATAAAACAATTACGGAAAAATAAGGCAATTCTGCAGTTTTGATACAAATAAAATTGAGAAAGAAGCATTAAATAATTGTGTTTTTTACTTCCGCACCGCCACTGTGCTAAATGCTGTGAGTTTGCTGCCAGCCTGATCTGTCAATTGAACCCGGGGTGCTGTCAAAACAATCAACCTGCACGCGTGTGGCGATACAAAAACCGCGTGCTACCCCATCGAAAACAGCCTTACTCCGATTCGTTTTACGTGAAATCCACCACAATGAAGCTGATGCAAACAGATAAATCCGATGCCAAGGGAAAAAAGGCAGCAAATTTGAAAAAGAAGTTTAAACCAGTGAAGAAAGGTAAACAAAAGACGCAACCGAAAGATTCGGACGAGTCGGATGATGAGGGTATTCGGCCGCTGAAGGAAACCCGAATCTCCGATGAGCCGGTGCCAAGAAAGGTATGTATGGGGTGGCTAAGAAATGGGTGAACACCTAACTCTTACGCTGAACGCCCCACCCTTTTTCAGAGCAAATGGACCAACAGACAGCGTGTGCTGGTGCTCTGTGCCCGAGGCATCAACCACCGTGACCGGCATCTGATGCGAGATTTGCGAACACTGATGCCACACCACCGTGCCGAACCGAAGATGGAACGCTGGAAAACACTGCAGGTGGTGAACGAGATGAGCGAAATGAAGCACTGCAACAAGGTGATGCTGTTCGAGGGACGCCGCAAACGTGACCTCTACATGTGGCTGGCCAACGCAACCGTTGGTCCTTCGGTAAAGTTTCTCGTCGAAAACATTCACACGATGGGCGAGATGAAGCTGACCGGCAACTGTCTGCGTGGTTCGCGCCCGCTGCTCTCCTTCAGCGAAGAGTTTACCAAGCAACCGCACCTGCTGCTAATCAAGGAACTGTTGGTGCAGATTTTCGGCGTACCGAACCACCACCCCAAGAGTCAACCGTTCATCGATCGGGTGATTACGTTCACCTACCTGGACAATCGCATCTGGTACCGCCACTTTCAGATCCTTTCGGAGGACGGTGGGCTGACCGAGGTGGGGCCCCGGTTTGTGATGAACCCGATCAAAATATTCAGCGGTTCGTTCGGGGGCGATCCGATCTGGGAAAATCCGGTCTACCAAAGCCCGGCCAAACATCGGCAAATGCTGCGCAAGGCGGCCAGTGAGAAGTATCTGCAGAAAACGAAGAAAAAGGTCGACCACGAGCTGAACGTACCGAAGGACACGCACAAGCTTACGCCGTACGGTGACATTTTCAAGGGCGGTCTGGAGGAACGGGTGAAGGAGGTGCTGAAGCAAGAAAAGCAACGGTCCAAGGAGGAACGGGAGCGGGCAAAGATTGAAAAGCGACAGAAGCTTATGAAACAGCGGGACGAGATGCGGAAGCTTAAGTTGGCCAACGCGAAACAATCGACCAAGAAGAAGCTGCCCACGAAAAAGGAAAAGATGCAGAAGGAACGGGAAGAGTCGGATGCGAAGGAGCAAAGGAAGGCTTTGAAAAAGGGAGCAAAGGTTCAGAAGGGTGGGAAAAAGAAGTTTGACGGAAAGCGGGGAGTCTCGGCATAGTTTACCACGTACAAGTAACATACACGTTTAATAAAGGGTACACAACAGCTTCAATGTACAAATGCTATCCTGAGTCGGTTATTTTACCTGGACTGGACATGTCACGAGAAAGACACACCTTATTTTAGGCGATAATTTTGGGCGCAAATTGGAGACTTTAAATGAACGGCCGCAACGACTCCAAATCCAACATACGCACACAGACAAACAAAAGTAAGTTACATTACGATGTGAGGTTTTATTTTGTTTTTCACCAGCTGCCAGGACTCTTCGATTATACATCAGAATGATACAACACCTTACGGGTAAAATAGTTTAGATCTGTGTTTGCCTTCTTGCCAGCCGGATGCAGAAGTGGGGGGAAAATAGTCCCCGATATTTGGTTGCAAAAAGAGAGAACCCTTCACCAGCGAAGGGGCCCATCATGTCGTTCCGGTGTGTTTCGTCTCTCGAGACTTGCCTTTAGAAATTCCGCCACCTACCAACATATCCTACCTCCATAGTACACACCATCAATAGTATGCTTGGTGTATTTTTAAAATGTATAAGAATGTAATGGTTTTCTTGCTTCCTCTCCCATTCTGCACATTTCCGATTCAGTTCAAATATCTTGGAATTCGTTTGGTTTGCTTGCCTACCCACCCCACCCAGTCAGATAGACACAAAAGCAGCGCTACTACTATTATCAAAATATGTAAATATGCTTTTACGCGTAAAACAGTACTCCAAAGTACTAGCAAAGAACCGAAAATCTTCGGAATCGGATAGGTACGGCCGCACAGGGAGTAATGAGTCTTAAAATGGGGTTGAGAAACCTAAACGATTTGACACACGTACAACACACTCACACATGGGCACACAAACACACCACGAACAAAAAGAGGGAAAAAGCGTTTTAATTAAAGCAGGCTAATAAAGTACAAAACCCTGCGTTATCTCCTTCTTTGCTTTAGTTAAACCGGAAGGCGACCTTTAAAAGGCACCAATACTGGAACGTTTGATCCCATGTATATATATGTATTGGTAGTGTAGCGGAAAACTAGCACTTTTTTACACCACAACGCAACGGGGAAAAAAAGCAGCGCCTACTTAAACCGGGTTCTATAGTATTTATCCTTTCTATGTGAAAACGTAATCCGTTTCGGATGGAATTTCCCACGGCGTTTGGAAGAACTCTTCCGGTAGCGGTGTGCAGTGGGTCGATTTGAAGTCCACTAAATATTTCTTTATCTAAGGGAAAATAAGGAAAATGTGTCGGTAAATGTTTTCCGTTCAAGGTAAAAGGGATCAAGGCGGTATCGTACCAGAAATGTAACCATAGAGTTACGCTGCTCCGTTGTATAGTCGGCACCGATTTCTAGCGGGTAGCTTCGGCTGGTACCGTTGTTACCGTTGTCGCTCAGGTAGGACATTAGCAGCGAGGTGCAATATTGTTCTGGTACTGTAATGATACGGGGAACAGGGTAAACATTAATTTCCTTCATCCATTCAAAAACATCAGTGGTTTGGTGGCCACGAAACACACCGTTCTTGATGAAATCGACCGGCTTCGTGAGCAGTTCTCGCGCCAGTGTTTCCTGTTCCTGTTTAAAGATGTTCGGAAAGCGATACTTGAGCATACTGACGAGCAGGTAATTGCCACGATTTGTACCTAGATTAGCATCTCTGCCCGGGGGGGGGGGGGGGGGGAAAGCACAAATAAAAAAAGTGGGGAGATGTAAATGCCGCAATTCCTTTTGGTGGACCCTTTTCGTCCAACGATTAGCTTACTCTGAGCAAATAATTTCATCCTCCGTGCGTCGTATCAACAGCACCGGCCCATTGTAGCGAACGATCAGTTCGGTGTTGTTCAGATTCACATAGTCTCGTATCGCAATTTTAACGATGTTCGAAATACGTTCCGGCATGCGTGGCAACGCCAGCTGGAGCACATCGTCGAACGTCGCGTCCAGGATAACGCCCTTCACCTCCGGATACTGCGAGGCGGCATAAAGCGTCGAGTAGCCACCGATGCTCCAACCGTACAGTATAATGTTTTCCGGCAGAAAGCCGAGCTCGCGGATGGCAAACTGCATTACCGCATCGATCGCATGCTGATCCTGATCCGGATACGGACGTCCCTGCAGCAGAAAGAGGTAAGGAAAGATGATTCTTCGATCACATTCGGCCGTGAGAAGAAGTGGGACGAACACTTACACTACTTCCGGCGAACCCGGGATGGTTCCAACCGAGCACGGAATACTTCAAATCCAACGGTGTCGACATGATGCCGATCTCGTAGAAGCTAGCGTTTCCTTCCGAGCAGATAACGAGCGTCTTACCGTTTGCGCTCTTGTTTCGATTGTCAACGACGATCGTATCGATTTCATTGCCGTCGGCCGTTTTCACTTTGTTCCGCTGCCCATTGCACTGGGTGACGAGCTTCGTGCGACCCTCGATCAGCATCGGTTCTAGGGAAAGTTGCGCGTAAGCATCCATCCATTGCTCGATCGACCACGAGAACACTTACCAACATAGCTTTGCAGCAACCGTACCGAACCGGGATAAATCATACGGATGCCGAACGTGTGGATGGCAACGTAAGCGGCAATTTGGCACGGTAAGGATGAGATCCAGAAGTTCTTGTTTCGTTGAGCAGTCGGTTTGCGGCTGTAAAGAGTGTTAAACGTTAGACATGGAGTGTTTTCTGTTGCAACTTTTCCATCATTCTTGCCATACCTTCCAGCCTTAACCGCGTAATCGATGGGCCACTGCTGGAAGTCGAAGTCGTACCGCCGGAGGGCCGCTTTCGGCTCACCGCACCGGTCGCTATTGCGTCGTGCATTTTCTAGCGTTTCCGCAAACCGTACGTACACCATGTTCATCGACCGGCCGAGACCTCGCATGCACAGCGAGACGGCCACCAGTAGCCCGATTCCGGTCGTCACCTTTGCGAAGGTGCCAACCGATTCGGCAACGAAGTAACCGCGCCGATACAGGATGGACACGAGGATGGGCGAAGTGTAGTAGCTGAAGCTCCACATTAGATTGAGCTGGTTTGGGGAGAAAGCAAAGCACACGGTGTACACATTAGTAATGCAAGCTTGTAACCTTCCGAACCGGCGGTGGCAACCAACTAACAGCTGCCAGCAGCTGATCTCCATATTTTTCCAATGTGCCCGGTTCGTAGTTGTCCTGTCGTAATGAAACGGAGAAGAGAAAGTTAAGCAGCATAGTGGCGATTTGGATATGGCGAAGTTCTTCCGTTCCCGAATACTAACCCGCGATCCATCGTACTCCTTTAACAATCTCGGCGTAAAAATATACTTATGGAATGGCATGTTTTCTTCGGTGGCGGTGCTGCACACGGTGTTTTTGTTTAAGTGGTAAGCTTTGTTGTTGCTGCTTCGTCACTGCTTTGGTCGTAAAACGTCGCTAGTGGGAGGACGTATGCGCACAACGCAACTTTCTCGTCCGATAAGCAACACGCTGCTGCTGCTGCTGCAAGGATCCACTGGAATGGGTCGACCAATTATTCGCCACTACGCCACAGAAGCTCGTTTGCCTTGGGGAAAGTGTGTGTGAGAGAGAGAGAGAGAGCTTCGGCTGCTTCCTTGCACCGTGGTCACGGAATTATTCGAGGTTTCGATCGTGAACTGGTATCGGTTCGGTTGTCTAATCATCAAGCTCGTGCATATCCACTGGTTAGAATACCACTTATCTAACGTAACATCATCTCCCCGTACTGTGGGAGCGACGACACAAAAAGTGGAAAGCACACCACGATTCCGCTAGCGCAAGGTGTATTGGTAGTTTTTTTTATGTAATTGCTTTTTTTGTAACCTTTTTGTTGTTGTTTTTCATCGCAGCTGACGTTTGTAGGGAATGACAGCAAAACCAAGATGAATACAGTGGAATGACGCGGCCAAAATAAATGCGATTTATTCTTTTTTATAACGTGCTTTTATTATGCTTTTGGATGTCCCAAAACAGCTTATAAAATTATACTTTCAATAATTTTCACCGAAAAGTCTGAAAGCCACGATCCTTTTTTTGTGCAATTGTACTGATATTAAAATAAAAATCAACCCACGAGATCGATGGTATAACCTGGCGTTTCTTTCCCGCTGTCAAGCTGTCAAATATTCAAACAACTGCAACCGCCAAAACACCAACGTTTTGAGCAAAGTCGCTAGCTGGGTTGTATTGTTTTAAATCGCCGTGAAGCTGTTCCGTCCCGCTGGATTACAACGTTTGGAATTGTAAAACTGAGCACGGAACGATGGGATCGTTAAGCAGCAAAATTTCTCCATCTAGCGAAAGTATACTGGACCAGAGCATCGATGCAAATCCCGATCCTCGTTCGCCCACACTTCTCATCAACAGAAGCCCCATCAGCCAGGAGGTACAGTAATCTCATTTTGCTTCCTACTTTTTCGAGTAAGAAAATGTTTTTTTACGGTAATTTACTTCTTCAGAATGCTGGTGTGTCCCGTGCAGCAATCACAAAAGTGAAAGACCTCACAGCGGTGCTCGCGGAACCGTCCGCGAACGTTCTCCACACGCCGTACAATCTGCTGCCGAAGCGTTTCCAGTCCATCATAGATCCCCGGTCTCCCAGCACCTTTAACAGAACTCCGCTGGTCGTGCAACCGGAGGAGGTTGCCGATTGCTCGTTGACCAACGTGGTATCATCGCTACAGTACGAAGAGTGCACCAATGCACCGGAAGAGGAGGAAATTGCGGATGCATCGTTCAAGGACTGTGACGCCCAGCTGCCAGATTTATGCAATCTTCAGATCGAATACGACGAAACGGAACCGATCATAGAGAAACCGGCAAACGTTAAGGAGATCACCATATTCGAGGACGCCGAAGTTATACCCTTCACAGGTAACGATCCCCGCTCGCCGTCCATTGCTATTGCCCGCACACCGATGGTGTTGGTCAAGCGTGACGATGGCGAGGAGAAGGAGGAAGAAAAGGTCCCGAAACCAAACAACGCACCACAGGTAGCGGTACCAGAACTGCAATCCTTCGCAGGCGACGTAAAGGCGAAGGTTGAAAGGGAACAGCACACCCCACCGCAGCAGGCAACGCAGGACAGCTACGGCCGGGGCGAGCAAACACCAAAAAAGGATAAGTTGACACCGGCGGCCATTAGGGCGGGCAATCGTACGCCGTTGGGATGCATGACCAACATCGGTACGGTATCGAACAACATTCGCAAGATGGCTTTGGTTGGACAGATTAAGCAGAGCGCGATGGTTTCATCGGACGAGCAAAAGTTGCTGCCCCGCGGCAATGAACTACACACCGGCAGTGCGGAAAAGCAAACCAATCGCTCCCGCATCCCTAAGCTAAGAATGTCGTAAAGGACAGCCTTTCGTAAATAATTTTACCCATTTCGTGTGTGTGTGCTAATGTTAAGAGGGGTTTCTTTTTTCTTCTTTGTATTATCGGTTTGAACAAAATAAAATCAACGGCCCGGCAGGGCTCGTACATTACGATGCGTGTATAATTTTCACCGGGCCGCTGGAACGTCAATGCCCGGCTACGGTTGATTCCACGTACAAAACATCACAGTAGGCACCGGCAACAAAAACAGTCAACATCGCGGCGCACCACTTTCGGGCTGTAGCTTCTCCGTTCCGTGCTTCTTACAATATGGCTTATCGTAATCGTGCCAAGATCGCACCGAAAGAGCAGAACGCGTGGAATGTGCCGTTGCAGCCCAAACCCGACCCTGTCGGTGGAAGGGCACGGAAAGTGTCCACGGGCGGCAGCAGCTCCAAGACGGTAACAGCGCCCGCCACACCGGAGTCCAAAATCCCGCTGCCTACTGTGTCGTCGAGCATGCTGAAAAAATCACAGGACAAGTTTAACCAGGTGCAACGTCAGCATGCCGAAAGGGCCAAAAAGTATGCGGCCGAGTACGTGTCGAGCGAGGAGGAGGCGGAGGAGGAGCTGGATGAGGCTGTCGGCCAAGGGGAGGCAAACGAGTTGGCCACCCGAAACATTCTCGGGGACGTGTTGAGAAATTACAACGGCATCGATGCGGACGTGGGCAAAACGCAGGATTATTTGCAAAATCTGCTCGAATCTCGCAATGCCGTGTGTTTGATCTGCATCGAGACGGTGAAACGCGTGGACAGGGTAGGTAGCGAAGCTCTGCCCTGTTATCCGAGACCGATTGTGTAATGCGCTCCAGGCGCATGGTGTTCTATTTTCAGATCTGGTCCTGTGGCGCGTGCTACACGTTCTTTCACCTCATGTGCATCCAACGGTGGGCTAATGATAGCATGTCGATGAAGCGCATTCACCACGAACAGCAGGAGGGCTACTACAACAACCGGGGTGAGTACATACCGAAGCCGGCGCTGAATGTGCAGTGGGACTGCCCGAAATGTCGCCGGGAGTATCGGCCGGACGAAATACCACGCCACTACGATTGCTTCTGCGGGAAGGAGCGTGAACCGGCCGCCCATCCGTGGCTGATACCGCA
This sequence comes from Anopheles stephensi, assembly GCF_013141755.1. NCBI lineage: Eukaryota > Metazoa > Arthropoda > Insecta > Diptera > Culicidae > Anopheles > Anopheles stephensi. The sequence goes on along the minus strand of NC_050203.1, from coordinate 29,767,922 downwards.
CTCGTGCGGCGAGCTGTGTGAGAAGAAGCTGGCACCGGCCTGTGGCCATACGTGCCGGCTGCTGTGTCATCCAGGGCCGTGTCCACCGTGCCCGCAGACCGTCAGTGTTTCGTGCCGCTGTGGAAGTTCGCCAGTCAAATCGATCCGCTGTGCACAGAAATCGTGGACCTGCGTCAAAAAGGTGGGGGCCCCCTTTGTTTGGGGAAAAGCTGATTGGAAGGATTTGCACTAAATTAGAATTTTGTTTATCCGTTTTCAGTGTAAACGAACGCTAAGCTGCGGAATGCACGAGTGTGGCACGCAATGTCATGATCCCGGCAAATGTCCACCGTGTCAGAACCGTAGCAAGCAGCCGTGTCTTTGCGAGGCACAAACCAAGGAGGTCAACTGTCACGAATCACGCTGGCAGTGTGGCACCGTATGCAACCAACCGCTACCGTGTGGACTGCATCAGTGCGAACGGGTTTGTCACGCGGGACCGTGTGGCGATTGTCCGCTCGGGTTGCCACGATCCTGCCCGTGCGGTAAGTCGGAAACACGTGCCGCATCCTGTGCGGAACGCATAGGCACGTGCGGTGATACGTGCGATAAGTTGCTGGCCTGCGCACAACACCGCTGCCCGGAACGATGTCACCAGGGTGCGTGTGGCAACTGTTTGGAGCTGGTGCCGAAGGTTTGCCGCTGTGGTTCCACGAAAAAGCCGATCGTGTGTCACCGGGAGGCAGTTTGCGAGGGCCGTTGCAAACGGATGCGCACCTGTGGAAAGCATCAGTGCAATCGGAAATGCTGCGATGGACAGTGTCAGCTGTGTGATCGGGTGTGCGGGAAGACGCTGCCCTGCGGGAAGCATAAATGCAGCTCCATGTGCCATCAGGGTCCGTGCTATCCGTGTAATCAAAAGACGACCGTGAAATGTCGGTAAGTGATCGGGGGCGGCCCGTTCCCTCGGGACATGTAAGGGAGTGCGCTAAGCTCTTTTTTTCCGGTATTCTCCTCACGTCCATTTAAGGTGTGGCGGCACTGTGGTGGAAGTTGCGTGTGGCCGCGAAAGGAAAGCAAATGCACCGAAATGTAAGCTACCCTGCCGCGTGGCATCCAAATGCCATCATCCGAATACACACCTCTGCCACACGGGCGAATGTCCACCGTGCACACAGCCATGCGGTGAGCGGAATGATACGACCAACTGTGACCATCTGTGCCGGGCCAAATGCCATGACGCGGTACGTGTGGTAACGCGGGACAAAAACTTTAAACCCGCCGGTCCGTGGGAGGTGCCGAAGGAGATTGTGGAGGTGAAAGCGCTGCCCCATCCACCCTGCAGCGAGAAGGTACCGGTCATGTGTCTCGGTGGTCATGAAACGGCCGATTGGCCCTGTTCCAACTCGAAACCTTCGTCGTGCGGTAGGCCATGCGATCGACTGCTGAAATGTGGCGTGCACCGTTGTCCGCTGCCGTGCCACAAGGTAACGCACCGGGCCAGTACGACGCAGGATTCGCGGTGTGAGGCCTGTACGGCCGGATGTTCGCTGGCCCGCCCGGAAGGATGTGTGCATCCGTGCACGCTGCCCTGCCACAAAGCCCCATGCAATCCGTGCCTGGTGTCGATGAAAGCGCAGTGCTACTGTGGTCTCACGCAGGTGTTTTACAAATGCCACGAGTTTTATCCTTCCGATATGGAGCGTATGGGTCCGGAAGAGTTGGCGCAGTTGACCGTACGGCGCGAATCGTTTCTCAGCTGCGGTCAAAAGTGTATCAAGAATGTAAGTATTCGCCATGGCTTGCATGGTGTGTGTGTGTGTGTGTGTTGTGCTGCTGCTAACCCCTTTTCTTCCCCCCCCCCCCCATCATAGTTCCCTTGCGGACATCGTTGCTTTTCCATCTGCCATCCGGGACGCTGCCCAAATCCGGAGCTCTGTACGAAGAAGGTAAAGATAGGCTGCAAGTGTGGCCACCGCAAGGCGGAGGTGTCGTGCAGGGTGGCGCGCAACAATTCCACCCTCGACTGTGACCAACAGTGTGAAGCAATCCGTGCCCAGAAGCAGGAGGAGCAGGAGCGCAAGGAGCGGGAAGCGCGCGCCCAGCAGGAGCTCGAGAATCAGCGCGAACTGGAAGAGTTTGAGCGTAAGTTTAACAAACGAAAGTACCGCGAACGGAAGCGGCATCAGGTGCGAGAGGAGGAAACGGGAAGACATTGGGCGGTATACGTGGTGCCGGTTGTGGCTGTGTTGCTAGGTGTAGTTGTATATGTTTGGTTAATGCAATAAATTGTGTGTTTCGTTTTACTCTTTTCTTTCGGTTCGAGTTAATCTACTTCAATTGCATTCATTTGCACACCGGGTTCCTATTGAGGACGGAGCAATCAACGGACAGAGCTCGTCACTTTTTGTAAACTTTGAAGAAGGCTTCGAATGTTACATATAATTTATATAAAATATTTACTTCAGTAGCGTCGACTGGAATCTTACTCAGAGCAGTATCAGTTCGGCTGGCTCGGGTGGGAAGTCATAGTGAATCGTCCAGTGTATGAGTGTGGCCACGAACGTAATTACAATCATTACATACAAGAATTCAGGGTGATTCCTGTAAAAATAAGAGAATAAAATAGAAAGGATGAAAGAATATGCGTAAGATCAAAGCACAGCAGCGAACGAACTTACTCGTACGATGTGCCACAGATCGTATACCAGTAGGCTCCTTCCTGAGGAGGCATGGCAACGCAATGGAAATCGTAGTAGCTGCTGTTGAACGAATCCAAGCACAGATCTGTGTTCGGCGAGGAAGCATTGCGACAGTTTCCGATCGGTTGATGTCTTCCGGACGATACGACGTCTCGGGGATTGAGTGCTATTGCCAGTCCCAGATAAAGCAGAAAGTGTCCCACAATATATCCGTTCAGAAGGTGATCCAGGAACGATTGGCTGTACAAACAGCAGTTGTAATACATTAATCCCTGCGTTCAATAGTGGTAAGTATTCAATGCTCTTCCTACCTGGAGGGTCCACTTCGATTACTTTTTCGATCAAACTTCCAGAAGATCGTCAAAGCACCGAGGAACACACCGATGACGATGACTTTCTTCGGAATCCCAAGGACGGTGTGTAGCGGATAGTTGAACGCCAGGAACAAGGCCGATCCAATGGACAGCGAAATGCTGGCCGCTCCAATTGCTGCCACAAGTTCCGTGCGGATCGGTCCAGCTGCCCAACGGTTGTTGTGTGTTGCAGGGTTCATCCATTTGCGCATATTGTGGAAAAGGTAAGAGAATGTAAATGTGGTCACTGCGAAGAAGAGTAGCAAGGTCCAGGGTACGGAGTAGATTCTTTCGCTCAGCAGCGGTTCCGTTTCGTGTAGCGTCCAATGAAGGTACTTGATGCTGACCATGTCGAAGGGCAGGTCGAACAGCACGACAAGCATTCCGACGGCGATATGTTCGGACCAGCGGCACTTGAGCCGTAGCTTCGAAACGGCCCAAAATGCTTGATAGTAGAAAAATGGATCTAGAGAAGCCATGGGAAGAGGAAAGTAAGATTGTGAGGCTATTGAGCGCATCTCGGCTGTTGATACTTACAGACGAATAATAAGTATATGGGAATCCGTTGGCCAAACAGGTCGATCATTGTTGGGCCGTGCCAGATTGTTTCACTGTGCGGGTATAGATACAGAAAGCTTTCGACTAACGTTCCACTGAGGACACTGGCAAACCACAGGTAAGGCCACCGTCCTCTCCGGTATAATGCATGTCCTAAGCATACAAATGCGCCCACGATGCAGAAAACTTGACTGACGATGTAACTCGGCTGGAGGGTAAAGAGATCTACCGGGTTCCGTACGTTAATCAACCATCGTGGAAAATCCTGCAATATAAGCGATGAGCACAATGCAATGGGATGAGTTAGCTTGCAGGTTAGTTTACCTTAGATATTATATTACCTCGCGGAACTGCTCGAAAGTTCGCACTTTCCACGGAGTATCCATTTTTTAAATGACATCTATCCATAGTTACATAGCTTGATTAGCTGATAACGTTGGCATTGGCGTCAAAACATTGTTTTGTTATCATGGACGACAATTAGATTATCTATCGATTAGACGATGGAATCACGTATACATACGTATAATGGCACGAGCAAGTAGTTGTAAAAATTGGCACGATTCGTAATCATATCAAGTCTCTCCAGGCCGGAAAGTTGCCTGCCGACTCTTGGATCCCGGATCTCAACTCTAGTGTGTGAAGAAACTTTTCACGGACGAAGCTGGAACCGGAGGATAGAACGATTGCACAAGTCGTAGTGCTCATATTCGAATTTCTTTAAGTCGCGCTTCGAGGGATTCGTGCGCAGAGCGATTTTACGGCTCCGCGCTTGAGGAAGGACATAAGAAGAACCGTTTGCAATGATGAGCTCTCCCGCTAGACTTCGGTAAGCTGATCATGTCATGAGCCCGGACTACTCAGCCCGTAAAGTATTTTGAGGTGGTTTACATAAATACAGATGGATTGATGGAGGTGGATGTTCCTGGTGAGAAAAGGATTGAAAAAGGAGCAGAAAAAGAAGATCCAATAGGATTTAGAACATAGTAGTGGCTTTGCCATTGCTTGTCGGACAATGGATTCAATTTTTTATTGTATTTGTCGGATTGGCCTGATGCAACAATCCTCGATACCGTTCACAGTTTAGCGCCGTCGTCTGGCCAATCCGTTAGCCCGGCCGTTCTGGCGGACGCATCAACGCCATCACTCCATCTCAGTTTGGGCCTACCACGCCTCCTCAGTCCGTGTGGACGGCCTAAAAGGACTTTACAAGCTGGGTCGTCCGGTGTCATTCTCATGACGTGACCAGCCCAACGGAGCCTGGCGAGTCTAATGCGCTGTACGATGAGTGGTGAGATCATCGTACAGCTCGTAGAGTTCGTCGTTGTAGCGGCTCCTCCATTGTCCTTCCACACATACGGGGCCAAAAATCCTTCTGTGCATCTTCCTCTCCAACGAGGGCTTCGTCAGTTTTGGACAGAGTCCATGTCTCAGAGGCGTATGTGATTACTGGGACTATAAATGTTCTGTACAGTCCCAGCTTCGTCCGTCGCGACAGGTATTTAGAGTGGAGAAGTTTCCTCAGGCTGTAGTATGACCGGTTGGCAACCAGCACCCGTGCGCGTAACTCAACATCAATGTTGTTGTCGGTGCTGACTTTTGACCCCAGATAGGTGAAGTTTTGGACGACTTCGAAGGTGCGGTCACCTATCTGTACATCACCCCTGCGTAAATCAGTGTTTGTTAGCAGGGCCGCTGGTGATGCCACCATCATTTTGGTTTTCGCCTCGTTAATCTCCAACCCGAGGTTCTGTGCCGCACGCTCGATCCTTTGATAAGCTTCTGCTACACAGGAGAGCCTCAAACCAATGATGTCTATGTCATCAGCGTATGCCAGGATCTGGATTGACTTATAGAAGATGGTCCCCGAAATTTCCAGCTCCCAGTCACGGATGGCTCTCTCTAGCGCCAGATTGAAAAGTAAACAGGCAAGCCCAGCTCCCTGGCGCAGCCCCTTGGTGGTTCCATCACCTTCATCCTAGCATGTGATGTTGGCCATTGTCATTCTTACAAGCCTGGTAAGCTTGGCCGGGATTCAGTTTACCTCCAGCATTTACAGTTTTATCCTGGTAATGCTGTCATATGCGGCTTTAAAATCAACGAAGAGATGGTAGGAGTGGAGTTGCTGCTCCGCCATCTTCTCCAAAATTTTCCGCATCGTGAAGATCTCTGGTCAGTGGTTGATTTTCCGTTTCGGAATCCTCTCTGATAGTTTCCGACTATCTCTTCAACAAATGGGACAAGTCTATCTTGTAGGATCAGGGAGAAAATCTTTACTGATTGAAATATTTCTATAGACACACGCTTTTACATTTCAATGGAAAATCAGAAGCTTTTATCGAATCATTACTGCACTTTTTTGCTTGTTCCTTTGGCAGATGTACTTTGGAGAGTTGGAAAGTCGTAATGGATCGTCCAGTGCGTGAGCAAAGCAATGAAGGATATTGCTATCATCACGAACAAAAACTCGGGACCATTCCTGAAGATATAAGAGCGGGTAATAGGCAATAGACAGGGGCCCAAGATCAACACACAACAGTGTTCGAACTTACTCGTACGATGTGCCACAGATCGTATACCAGTAGGCTCCTTCCTGTGGTGGCATGGCAACGCAATGGAAATCGTAGTAGCTGCTGTTGAACGAATCCAAGCACAGATCTGTGTTCGGCGAGGTAGCATTGCGACAGTTTCCAATCGGTTGATGTCTTCCGGACGATACGACGTCTCGGGGATTGAGTGCTATTGCCAGTCCCAGATAAAGCAGAAAGTGTCCCACAATATATCCGTTCAGAAGGTGATCCAGGAACGATTGGCTGTACAAACAGCAGTTGTAATACATTAATCCCTGCGTTCAATAGTGGTAAGTATTCAATGCTCTTCCTACCTGGAGGGTCCACTTCGATTACTTTTTCGATCAAACTTCCAGAAGATCGTCAACGCACCGAGGAACACACCGATGACGATGACCTTCTTCGGAATCCCAAAGACGGTGTGTAGCGGATAGTTGAACGCCAGGAACAAGGCCGATCCAATGGACAGCGAAATGCTGGCCGCTCCAATTGCTGCCACAAGTTCCGTGCGGATCGGTCCAGCTGCCCAACGGTTGTTGTGTGGTGCAGGGTTCATCCATTCGCGAATGTTGTGGAAAAGGTAAGAGAATGTAAATGTGGTCACCGCGAAGAAGAGTAGCAATGTCCAGGGTACGGAGTAGATTCTTTCGCTCAGCAGCGGTTCCGTTTCGTGTAGCGTCCAATGAAGGTACTTGATGCTGACCATGTCGAAGGGCAGGTCGAACAGCACGACAAGCATTCCGACGGCGATATGTTCGGACCAGCGACACTTGAGCCGTAGCTTCGAAACAGCCCAAAATGCTTGATAGTAGAAAAATGGATCTAAAGAAACCGTGGGAAGAGGAAAGTAAGATTGTGAGGCTATTGAGCGCATCTCGCCTGTTCATACTTACAGACGAAAAATATAAAGATAGGGATTCGTTGGTCAAACAGGTCGACCGCCGTAGGACTTAACCAGATTGTTTCACCGTACGGAGAAAAGTACATGCTTCCTTCGATTAACATTCCACTGAGGACACTGGCAAACCACAGGTAAGGCCAGCGTCCTCCCTGGCGTAGGGCATGGGCTAAGCATACAAATGCGCCTACGATGCAGAAAACTTGACTAACGATGTAACTCGGCTGGAGGGTAAAGAGATCTACCGGGTTCCGCACGTTAATCAACCATCGAGGAAAATCCTGTAACGTTAACACAAAGGAAATACTTGGCTTTGGAAAGCAGTTGATACAAAATATTATTACAATTACCTGCCGAAACTGCTCGAAGGTCCGTACTTTTCCTAGGGCCTCCATTGTTACTGTCCTCCTTCCACGCTAAGAACCTGATTAACTGGCAACGTTTCACAGTGCCATCGTTTCGTTTATCGCTCTCGGCCGGGTGTATTCCACCAAAACATCCACGCCACAAAATTCGATTATCTATACAACTTTGACTGAGCACACGTACACAAGCGCACATTCTAGAATACACGTAGCAATACTAGTACGGATGGGTAATCTTGCCAATCCTTCAAAGGTCATCCGTACAACAACAACTAAATTAAACGATTAATTGAATTATTTTTATTTAATCACTTTATTGTTCGGTATTTTGCAGGTCATGTAAGATTGTTAATTTGTTCGTCAGTTTCGTTAAAATAATTAATTAAATTGGGATTGCATTGCTAACCAAATCTCCCAGTTACGAAGATGATGTGCTACTGGATAAGCAACGAGAGGCACTCGCCTACTCAGGTGCAAGAGTAAGATTAAGCGTAATACGTGTGTGTGTGTGTGTGTGTGTGGGGGGGGGGGGTGTTTGTTCGTAGTTAAAATTGGAAAATTAACTTCCAAAAAATTGTACACACGCTCAAGGCAATACGTGCGCAACAAGGTGGTTGCGATGCTTTCTGTGGAAGCGTTAATCCTTCTTTGGTTTTTTGTAGTACCACGCGGCCAACAGTACGGAGCTGCTCAGCACGGTCGAGATGCCGAAGTTGGCCAGCAACATTTTGTCGCCCGAATCCAGCATGATCGTGTAGATGCGTGCTGTGTTTTGAGGGTGATAAAAGAAAGTTAGAAGTTACGGTAATCGTGCATACAGTCCGTTTTGGTCAGTGCTTACTTGCGTTGGTAAACGCCGATATGCCCCACGTGATCAAGCTGACCGATTCGGAATCCTTCGATCGCAGGATGGCGTTCAGCTGCATTACCTTGCTGGTTGCTCCCACCGGTGTAGTGAATGGCTGCCGGGAAGGAAGAGCAAAGCCAATCGTGGGCGATGTGTTGATTGATCACGCGCGCGCGCGGTCACTTACCACAAGCATCAGCAGTATCGAGGAGGGTATGATGGCGGTGGCAAAGCCAATAAACACCACCACATAACCGGCAGCCCACTGGTACGCCCGTTTGCCAAGCATCGATTCATGGTGCAGCACATAGTACACGAGCACGTACTCCTGTACCAGCAGAATCGGATACTCCAGGTAGGACAGGAAGGCATACCCGTTGGTGTAGTTGTACAGCATCGTGACGGTGTAGCTGCACAGCTCCATTAGCAGCCCGGTCACGCTCAACCCTTTGGCGGACTGCAGCTGCCGAACGGTTTGTATCTGTGGCACCTTCGACACGAGACATGATGCGATGGTAACGATCGAAAGTACGTCCGCTATGACGTACAGCAGTCCACTTTCGTCCAGCAGCCCCATTTCAAACACTTTTCTTGCACGGTGATTGGTCAACCCAACCGAAAAGCTAGATGCCGCTGTTGTTCTATCAGTTGCTTCCTGCGCTGAGAGTCTACGGATGCCTCCGCTTCACATTACCTGCGGGTGCACGGTGAGGCCAGCAAAATGTTAGCTATTATTATGGTGTACACATCCTAAAAATAGAGAAGAAAATTCAACCAGTGATCCGTTCCTGACAGCACACAGGGCACGAACGTCGGTGATTGGGCGATGCATTTTCAACCTCACCCTAAACACTGCATACACGCTTTAATAATGCGAATCGGCACAATACACCGATGATGTCCGGTGGGTCCCTCGCAGAATGCTTCCAAGGACTGCTTGGAACTGGAAGCTTCAAGAATCTTGACGTCGGGTTCAGCAATTCCTACCTACGCTACGCTGGCACGCGCATTTATTGACCGCTCGGCATTTTTACTGATAACACCGCGGAAGATGCGCGACACCGCCGGGAATGGCGACACAAAAGAATAGGGGTGAAAATCAACATCATCATCGCCACCACCCGACGACAGCTGTTCGCAGACAGTATGGTGCAGTGCCGTTACCAATACCAGCAACGCATTGTTTGCTTTGTTTACGTTTGCACATGCATGGACTGCGGCGATTATTTTGACAGCTAGCTGGGGTGGGTACGCGTGTGTGTGTGTGTGTTTGAACATGATGTGAGCATGCGCAAACATTAGCATAAATCGCCTTCTGATTTGAAGCAAAACAATAAATCAGTGCGTTTCAGGATCTCTGATCTCTAGATGCGAATGAGGTCTCAAAGGCCCAAAGCCTCTATAAATAAACGAAAAAAGTACGTTATGAAAGGATTTTTTCTGTGACTTCCTTGAGCGGATGTATTTTACACATACAGTAGACGAAGTGTCCTTAGCAGCTTCTAGGCAGGTAAAATAGTTGTTTCTGATGCCCGCAATATCCTTCCTGTATCAAGACACTTATTTTATTGTTTTAATAATTCAACGGGCCACGCAGGGCCCTCTTGAAGCCTTATTGCTAAGACACTTAACAGTTATAAGGACGAACGGTTCGAATATAATTTAAAAGCGCAGCGCGTGGCATGTCCAGTTGGTGACGATTACTGAACCAAGTGTATCCTCAACGTCAAGCAGCGTCCGTGGGCGAAGCGGCCGGGTTGGGACGTAAAAGTTGAGCCCAGAGAGTAGTGTTGGGGAGTCGATCCGGTAGTCTAAAAGTCCCGCAACAAATAGTCTCTGGGCGTTGCAGTTTCGCTGGTTTGAGCGACTCGATACCCAAAAGCGCACAGCGAGCGTCGTAGTCCACTTTGACCCTCCAGAAGCGCAATGCGAACCGGGTTAATTTTTTGCTGGATGGATTCCAAGCGGGCTAGGGGCCGAACAGCAGATGACAACCATACAATAGAGCGTCTTGATGGAGACCGGGCCCGTAAAGTCGCGAGTAAGTTTCTTAAGTTGCCCTTAAGCACCCATCAGCTGGTTGCCCTTGGTGACGACGTGTTCGAGCTGTTCGTGGAAGCTCAACTTGTCATCGAGGAGCACTCCTCAATCCCTGACACAGCTTTTGCGGACAATGGTAGATCCGTTTAAGGTGTAGTAGTACAGCGCTTTTCGGGGACGTTACGACAACACGCTTCCCAACGGCACAATTCAAGACCATTCCTCTGAGCACCAGAACTGGAATGAACAGAGTGTAGCTTGAAGGCGGAGTAGTTGGTCCCAGCGGGGAGATCACCCTAGTTACGTCATTGATGAAAATGAAGAACAGCAGTGGGGGATCTTGGGGCGATCCTCTTCTGCAAACTCCTACTCGATGTCTCTCTTTCTTCTTGGCCTAACGATCTCTTAAGGTCATACCTGCCATTTCTGGCTTACTAAGACTTAACGGTTCCACGTAGTGGGATATAGTCAGTCCTCACTGCGAAGGAACGGTCCGGATGGGATTTGAGCTAGTGATGTGCAAACTGAATCAGAATGAGTAAATGACTTATATCATAGTAATGAATTAGACGATTTAAATCATCACGAAGAGTTATTTCAACTCACCTTTGATTTAACTCTCCGTGCCGACTAGCCACTCACTCACTGCGTTTTAACTCACTAGAGAGTTAAGGTGAGGTGAGTGAGTGGTTAGTCGGCACGGGGAGTTAAATCACCAATGAGTTATTTAACTCATGAGTGAGTTAAAACGCAGTGAGTGAGTGGCTAGTCGGCATGGACAGTTAAATCATTATTCAAGAATAAACTCTTTAAGAGTGAGTATAAGATGTAACTCACTATTATAACTCATTCACTCTGATTTAATTCACGCTACTGAGTGGTTATTCCCTTCACTCATTTGAACCCCGGTCCTGTCGCATGAAACCCGTTGTTGCCCAAACTCCTATTTGATGTCTACTTGGATATTCCTTCTAAAGCTACCACGTAACGTAACTGAGAATTATTATTCCAAATTCATTCGTTGCAGAGTGCGCTCATCCGCGGAAAAGTTGAGTGCTCGTCGGGGTTGAAGTCTTGAGGATATAATACAGATCCAATAAAGCTTCCCGTCATCATTCACCTATTTCTAGCTAGATGCTACTTACGCGGACTAAAAGAAAACTTTTTCGGATATAATTAAGCTGTCAAAATGTTGTAGAAAATAAAACAAAAACTTCCACTTCTGATTTACATGTTTTTGCTAAGGGCTTCTTGTTGTTGTGTTATTGAATTTCTTTCTTTCTGTATCGTTATGCGCGCGCGCATTATTGTTCTGAGTTTGTGTGTTGCTGCTTGGAATACGTGTGTTTCGGTTTTTTAGCTACGATAATAACTAATGCAACAGTTCACATTTCACCTTCGGCTTCTCTGCATCGTAATCGAACTTTCCTCTTCCCATCTTTTCTCTACTAAAACAGAAAACTAAAAAAGAAAAACTCACTCGCAGAAAAGTGTGAAAAACGGTACCTACCCCGAACCCCCTACCTATCGTACGCACACACACACACATATATGCTATAATTCGCACAAAACGTAATAGGAAGAAAAACCGAGGAGAGGAGCGGTTTTCCCATTCAATTAACTAAAACACATTGCGCTTTCCATTTAAAGAGGAACAAAACGAAAAACACAAATGAAAAACACAGTAAGAAGAACTTCCGAATTTCGATAACTGAGAATTAAAAAGAAAAAGACAATAGATATTGGGAAACAAAAACAGGTAAAATTTAGCGTTGGGGAAATAAAATCTAGTTCTCCTATCGTCCTGGCAGTCCTGTCGGCTTTGTAAGAGTGAGAGTGAGAGCGAGAATGAGAAATAGAAAGAGAGAACGAGAGAGATAGAAAACGTAACAACTGAACCGAAAGCAGTTTCCATTCTCATCTCAGCTTGTCCATTCCTTCCCCCCCCCCTCCCTCCTTTCTCTCTCTGTTCCTTGTAATCCGTTCCTACCTCCTTCCCACCTTCCCCTCTCCTTTTACCGACTAATCTAACGGGAGGGTGTGTTTGGCGCTGGGGTTGCGCCGTTCTCTTCCTTTGTATCAGCGGTTATACTACAACCTACCACTATATATTCATATATCGCTATCCTGACCGATGTGTCCACTTACGCACTAGAATTAATATTTTTGTTTTGTTTTGTTTTTGTTCCGCCGTGCTCCCTTCCTGCTTGTTTTGTGGGTGGTAGCAGCGGTTGGTTGGGTTTTGTGTTTGTGAGCAGCAGCGCATTGTTTGTTTTTCTTCTTTTTTGTTGCTTTTTGCTTATTTGAATCCTTTCCTAATACCCGCCCCCTCACTCAGTTTCCCAGCCCCCGCAACCAAATCCTCCAGTTATATTATATTGCCTTCAACAACAGCCCACGCCCATACATTTGTGGGGGAAGCGGGGCGATCGGGGTTCCTCCTGCGTTTTTGCGTTGCCGTTGCCGCGGTTGACTACTATACTACACACTAACGTTACGCATAAAAAATAAAGCATTATCAACGAACTGTTTGTTGCTTGCTTGCTATCCATGAGTGTTATTCTCTTTCGTTTGTTTGGGTGAGTGTTTGTATAAATTGCAGCAGTCCTAATTTGATGTTTGCCGGCACGGGGGAGGGGGGCACGGTTTGCAATAAATAGATTAAACATTGTTTGACTGTATGCAGCAACTTGACCGCCGGTTCGAAAAAAGTGCCCTTCACACGAGAAGGGCAAATGTATGCGGTAGAGACGAGGACAGAGAACAGGGAAGACAATGATAATAACAGAGAAAACAGTTTTTGTCCTAAATTTAAATTAAAGAAACACATTAACGGTTGGTAGGGGGTAACAGAACAGAAAAAGACGAAGAACCACACTAACAAACACACACATACACACAGCTTAAAAACTGTAAAACAGATAAAATAGAACAGAGAGTAAACAGAAAGTAACAGAGTTTACGCACACCAGGTTCAACAAGTCCTACCAATCCGAAACACAACAAACACACACACACACACCAAACAGACGGTGAATGTGTGGATGGAATAAAACGATTTAAAAAATATTTTTAAAAAATCACCACCGCGCGCGCCACTGCCTATGAGTTTGTCGTCTCTCTGGCAAGAGTGTTAGGTACGAGGGGTTTGGTTGGGGGAATAAAAAGCCACTGAACAAACACATGGTTTTCGGTATGCTCAAAGGCGAGAAGAAAATTTAAAATGAAAAAAGAAAAACCCGAGCGCGCTGTATTGTGATCGATTGGAGAGAAAAGCTTAACTTCCATCCACGTTTGTGCTAGCAGCGCGCGCACGTTATTGCACACGTTATTGCCAGTCTCGTTTGCTGCCACCGGCACAGATCGTCTCTGGCCTGGCTCTGCCATATCTACATTTGTTTAACCATTTAAAGGCCACCACCACCACCCCGGCTTCCAACGGCTTACCACCTCTTTTCGCGTGAACGTGGAAACCGTCTCTAGCGCAGCGTAGCAAAAGGCTTTGAATGACTTGAGCGGGGCCCTTACCTTACCCTTGGTGTGTTGGTGGTATATCCTGCTCGCGCGGGCTTTCTTTTCTTCTTGCTATACGCGAATCGGTTTCTTAGCAGGGGGGGGGGGGGGAAAGGGTGAGGGAAACGGATGGTTAAAATTAAGCTAAAGCGCAGTGTGTGTGTGTGTGTGTGTGTTGTATAGCGGCGCAGAAACAGCAGCTGTGAGTGGTAGGGCGGTGTTGTGGAGTAGCAGAAGTCATCTTAAAAATTATGAGCATTTCAAGCAGGCACCTTCCACGTCGAAATCGAGTACCATCAGTTTGGTTTCCTCCGTACCGTTGCGCGAACCAACGGCACAGATCAGCTTCGTATCGTTTGCACTGGAAGGAGAGCGGGGGGGGGGGGGGGGGGGGGGGGGGAGAATTTAAAAAAATTAGCATCACGCTTTACCAAACGAAAGCTGACTCTTTTGGTTCTTACCGGATACGCCATACGACGCCACCGGACCCGCCCGACTCTAGTGCCACTAGGTTGCGGATAAATTCACCGGTCTTTACATCCCACAGCTTCACGGTACCGTCGTCCGAGCTGGTAATGACGAAGCGCGAGTTGAACTGCAGACAGGTGACGGCCGACTGGTGTTTGTTGGGTCCTGTAGAGAGGAAGGAGTCGATGAAAGTGTGCCGCGGGCGGGCTGTAGAGAGGTTATATGCATCCGTACCTGACAGTGTCTGCAGACATTGGCCGGTAATGATGTCCCACACCTTTACGGTGGAGTCGGCATTACCGGACACGAGAATATTCTGCCGCAGCTCCATACCCGACGTGAGGCTCTGGTGGCCCATGAGCGCATGCTTGCAGGAGCCCGTTTCCGCATCCCACACGCGTATCGACGTATCCAGCGAACCGGACACCACATGAATACCGTCAAACTGCGGGAAGAAACAGATGTTAGATAAGGGTCGGTCAAGCCATTACATTATCAATCCGCTTACCTGCAGCGAATAGACACGGTTCGTGTGTCCCTGCAGCGTGTGCAGACACTCCTGCCGCTCGGGGTTCCACACCTTCACCATGTAGTCGTACGCACCGGACACGATCAGCTTACCATCGTACTGTACACACCGAACCGCAGCCAGATGGCCCACCAGCATGTGCAAGCAAGTGCCCAAATTCACATCCCACACGCGCAACGTGGCATCGCGCGAACCACTGACGACTCTGTTGTAGTGTACGGACGATGAAAAAACCGAGGAAGCATTTTTCGCGTTGGTTAAATCAAAGTTGGCCGGCGGCTGTTTTCCATGGTTACGACGAATACTCACTTGTTGCCGTGCAGATGCATACAGCGCACGGTCGATGTGTGACCGTGCAGTATGTGCATGCACTGGCCCGTGTCGGCCTTCCAGACGCGCAGGGTACGATCCGTACTGCCGGAGATGATGATGTTGCCCGACATCTGCGACGACCACACACCGCCCGTATGACCAGTAAGCGTTCGAAGGCACTGCGAAAGATAGGAATATTACTTTAAGCTCTTCGCTCGCCATTGCTCTCGCATGGTACCATACCTTCCCCGTGATGGCGGACCAAACTTTGAGCGTATTGTCGTCGGACCCGGACACGATACGGTTGCCGCAAAATTGAAGGCACGTGATGACGTGATCGTCATGGCCCTTCAGCACCTTCGCCGTGCGGATCGGTCGCGAGCGCCAGTTCATCTCGATGATGTGCTGGCGCATGTACGCCGCCTTCCAGGGCGATGATATCGGTGGCATGTTGCCGGTGCGGCCCCGCTTCGGACGATCCGTCGACGGTTCGATACCGATACCGCTCTCCTTGCACTTTTCCTTCCACAGTAGATTGTCGTCCGCCAGGAAGCGCCAGCTGCGGCAGGTTTGTGCGGCCCGCAGCAGATCCTTCGGTTCCAGGTAGGAGAGGACCTGCAGCGCCAGCTCCTTCGGTAGCAGCGAGATGAAGTCGCGCTGGAACTGTGGTTCGATCACCTTCATCATGTGGCGCACCTGGGTCGGTTCGCAGTGCTCGATCAAACGATCCACCGCGAGCAAGCGCTCCACGTGCGTCCATCGCTGGAAAGCAAAGCAAACAACAGCATCGCAGCAGGGTAAGCATGGACGGCTAACCGCGCACAGAGCGACGATGATAACTCACCTGGAATTGCATCAACCATTCGTTTAGCTCGGGAGGAGGATTATCTTTGGTCGGAATAATGGTTCTTGGTGTTTTTCGTTCGCCCAATGTGGATGAGGTTGGTGTTGTTGTAATCTGTAATGGGAAGGCAAATTGTGAGTTGAAAAGAAAAAATGAAATTCGTGACGCCCATTCTGTACTTACGCTCATTGGGCTTCGAAGGGAAGATGAGCGCGGCGTGGTCGATACACCGCCATTGGATAAAGGCGTCACCGCGGTTGATGGTACGGTTGTGGTTGCTGCTCCCGTTGCTGCTCCCGGGGCTGCTGCTGCCGATCCTGGTGACGCACCGTTGCCGGTACCACCAGCCGCCGTGGCCGTAACGGTCGTCGATCCATCCAGTGCCAACCGTTTGCGGCTGCTGTAGGCCAGCGATTCGGCCGACGGGCTGCTACTATCGCCTCCGTACAGTATCGTTCGATTTTCCGTCAGCTTCCGCTTCCGGTGGAGCCGCGGCGTCTGCGCGTCGTGCAACAGATCGTCCGATATCGTGTCGAGGTGCGTGTAGCTCGAGAGATCGACATCCCGCGATGGCAGCTCATCCTCGCTGCTAGCAAACCCATCCTCGTCCGTGTAATCTCGGCAGGTACACACCTCCTCGTCCGTGCCCTCCTCGCAGTCCGCCCAGTCCTCCTCATCGATCTCCGGCTCGCTGGATTCGGGCGAGTTCGAGGTGTTTGTGCTGGCGTCGCGCTGCTGATGGAAGGAAGCTACCACAACTTCCGGCACCGCCGCGGGATCCCTCGCTGCTGGGCCAGCCTGAACCGCCGCAGCATTCACCGTTACCACACGCGAAGACGACGAGGAGGGTGCGGATGAGGTGGCGATCGTTGCTTCGCCGGCTCCAGCCGCACGGTGATGATGGTGGTGATGAATCTGCCGTCGATGGTGATGTTGCGAGTGTTGCGGTGGTAGCGGCAGTGGCTGCTGCTGCTGCTGCTGTCCTGAGGACCCACTGGCACGAGGTTTCGATTCCACCTCCTCCACCTTCGGCACAATGCCACCACCGTTGGCAGAAGTGGATGGAAGCAACGGTTTGCTACCCTCCTCCTTGGGAAAAGCACAGCTGAAGGATAGCTTGCCGGACGTACCGGACGCTGGTTCCTCCTTGATGGTTCTTCCCCCGGAACAGCTGGAAGGTGGTGCTGCCGTTGACAATTGTTCCGCCGCGTTTACATTCACTGCCTTAGCATCCTCTTCCTCGTCGCGCTCTTCCTCTGCCTCCTCTTCGTCCTCCTCATCCTCCTCCTCGTTTTCGTCGTCTTCCCCGCACAAGGGTTTACCGTCCACCGGCGGTTCCCGTTTGATGGTGACCGGCTCTTCGTGAGCTGAGGAAACCGAGGAGGTGGCCGAATGCGATGCAGTCGGTGGCAGAACGGCCGAGGAGCAAATCACCATCGACACGTCCTCGTCGTGCTGTGCCGGCGCTGTCTGTGAATGGGCCGGCGAGGACGAGGACGAGTAGGATGCTGTCGACGAGGTGGAGGAGCAGGGATCGTGATGCGTGTGCGCATCGTCGTCCTTCGCCTGCACATCGGCCGTGGTGAGTGTGGTTTCCTCGTCCGCCGTGCCATGCACGCCAAACAGGGACCGTTCCGACGAAACGCTATCGTTCGAGTTCGCGTTCAGAAAGGCATCGGCAAGCTCCGGGTTGCTTTCCTTTTTGGCGGGTTGCGTGCCCGTCGGCTTGTGGTTGGACGAGGAGCAGGAGGAAGCGGCCGAACACGCGTTGGAGGAGGAGGAGGAGGAGGAGGTGGCAAATGTGCACGACACGGGTGACGTCTTGGTGCTGCTGGAGCCTCCGGTACGCGCCTCCAGCTGATCATACTTCAGCTCGTTCCATTTAGCTAGACTAGCGGAGAGGGCCATCGTAAGCTCGTACACGGCGCATCTGGTTGTACAAATGTTCTCGGTTTCCCTATTATAACTACTACTAAAGCTATCGCTACCAGTGCTGTTTACGCGCTTCTTGCTGCCCCCCTTTTTGCCCTCCCGATGCTTCTTGTGGTGATGATGATGATGATGATGATGATGATGATGATTCTTGTGCTGATATCTACTGCTCGTTGGTGTGGTTGTGTGCTGTGCGGGCGCTTTCGCACTCAGCGCCGCCGTACACGTTTCCACCGATGCGGAGGAAGAGGAGGATGAGGAGGAGCAGGAAGAAGATGTTGGAGCTGGAACATCTTCGACAGCCGGTTGCGAGCAGGTGTCTCCAGTGCCGGGCCCATCTCCATCCGATGATGCCGGTTGCGGATCCGCCGGTTGCGTCTCGGTACGCTCGACGTTCGACGGGGGACGGGGATGTGTGTTATTTAAAAATTCTAAATTCAGTCTATCGCCAGATATCAGTGATCTGTTTCTTATCAAAAAGCCACCCTCCTGCTCGAAATCGCGTCGTTCGATCGCGTCCATCGATTGCACATCGTCCAGCAGAAGTTCTGCCGCCTCTTCATCGTCGTCTTCAGCGTCGCCGGCATCCTCGTGCTGTTCCGCCGGATCTTCGATGTTGCTGTCAACCGCACGGAACGGCTCCTCTTTCTTGATCTCCGTTACGTTCAGCTTCACGTCCTTGGAGCCGGAAGGACACAAACCGGCAGCCTGCTCATGCACGCCGTCCTCCGCCTCTTCCTTCACCTTCCCGCAGCAGGTGATGCTGAGATTTTTAATCTCACTCAGACTTGCCTGAGCCTCACTGTCGACCATCCGATCCGGTCCACCGGAGCAGCCGCCCGCGTTCGGTTTGCTTTCATCCTCCTCACGCTCCTCGTCGTCGTCCTCGTCCTCCTCGTCATCGTTTTCGTCGTCTGCCGAGAAGAATTCATCGCTGAGGCGCTTCGGTTTGACTGCGGCCAGCTTTTCGCTGATGGTCGCCAGCTTACCGACGCCAATGCCACCCTCCCCATCGTCATCAGCAGAACGCTCCAGCTTCACCACACCACCTTCGCCGTCCGTTTCTTCCACACGCTCCATTGCGGGTGTTTCCAGCAGGATGGGACGCTCCATTTGCTGCCGGTCGACCGGCCCGTCGTCGTGCCGTAGACTACCATCGATATCATCGCTACCATTACTGTCCATGCGTAGCAAATGAGGATGATGATGATGTTGCTGGTGATGCTGCGTCCGATCGCTTTCGTCGGCGGTGTTGGACGAGAACAACCGGTAGGGCTTCTGCTTCACGCCATCGCTGTCATCCCCGGCCAATGACAGTGGGGTCACACCACTGGTTGGGGTGGTGGTGGTGGTGGTGGTCGAACGATGATCGCAAGCTGTCCTCGGTGTGCTGGTACCATCGGTGCCATCATCCTCCACTGCAACATCGATGCCGGCGGCGGCGTCGTCGTCGGTGTTGGTGATCGTCGCACTGGTTGCTGTTGCCGTCACGCACGTTGTGGGCGATTTGATACTGCTGCTCCTTAGAGGACTCCGGCTGGCGGGGTAGGAAGCGTCATGGGAGATGGCGGGTTGCTCTTGTTGGTGCTGCTTGCTGTCTTCAATGCTGACGGTACATTGTTCTGCCATTCTTCGGCACGGCGACAAAGACAACGTAACGCGTTCGCATGCACTGTGTGGTTGGCGTTCTATGGGCTGAAAGGATAAGGAAAACAACAACCAAATAGCATCGTTAGTATTGGCGGTACAAATGAAATGATTGAAGTTAATTCATTAGATTAAATCCTGCACGTATCCTTTATCCAAGAAGCATTAAAAATGCTCTGCAATCCCTTTCGACCAATTTAGCAGGGACCATTTAGCGTTTGCTACCATAACGAGGCATGCTCGCATTTTTAAAGCTTCATTCCGGTCCTTAACGGTCGATCATTACTTCATTCTGCCTACAGCATGATAAGGTTCTGCAAGACTTTTTTTGTTGTTGGTTCAATCAAATTTATTGGTCACTGTTGAGGTCAGTTGGGATCATCGACGACTCGCCCAACGATATTTTCCCTGGGTGCTGTCATACGCTTAACCTGACTGATTGTCACATAGATGGTTTCGAATCAGGTATGGCTACAATTTTCTGGACTGATGATCTGACACCAGGATTCAAGTTTTGGAGGCGGTAAAACCTTGGTTATCCTCGTTAGTTCCAGCTACAATTGAAGGGTCAATGAGCACTGCTGATTTTTATCTACATCCGGATGAGAGAAACTGTTGCAAAACTTGAAGTATTTTAACCAATATTGCACATTGTCTGTGCGTTAAATACCTAGTCCGAAAGGCAATGGATCGTTGGATTGGTCGATAGGTCACACAAGGTTATCGAAAGTCCTTAAAAGCAGACCCTCTTTTACGCACACACTAGTATCAAACCCCATCTGGACCATTTTCCTACACGCTAGAGCGAGGACTTCCTACTATAATAGAGCAACACACTCCGAAGTTGTGGTAGCAAAGAAGAGCAGAGCAGAGCATGTGCTTCCCAGCATACAGACTCAGCAGATTTGCTAGAACTTCGCATGAAGGGCAGGCGAAAGCTTAGGGACTGGGAGCTGTGATGTTGTCCCCCGTTTTGCTGCTGCTGACACAGTTGTATAGAGCCTCCTTTCGGAGGGTTCTGCACAATTTTCGGAAGCATCAGCGCTTTCGATACATGTGCAACATCATCAAACCGCGTCATCATCATCACCATCCCCATCATCATCACGGTTGGTGCATCGGGCCGTGTAGTAAAACGTGGTCTAAAATTAAACTCAAACAGAACCGACGCAGTAACGTCAGCCAAATGGCTGATTTGGTGCTTTTTTTTCTTCTTCTTCTTTTGCTTGTTCGGCCTGCCTGTCCACCACCACCGGCTGACCGGCGGAGGTCAAAAGAAAGGCGGAAAAAGAAGCTACAATCTCAGTGTTAGCAAACAGGTTGCAGGTTGGGCAGCATTCACACACATGGGGAAGAGTAGCAACAGCAACAACAACAACAAAAAACTATTGAAAACATAAGCAAAAAACACATAATAAAACAACAAAAAAACACACTATCACACAAACACACACTCATGCGTAACGGGCGTTCGACCAACCCACCGCGACGTCATCATCGCCAGTTGGAAACGCATTTGACGCTGAGCTGCTGTGCTCGGTCTTCCCACACACACACACGCATCGTTTGCTGCCGCTGGCGCAAATTTATATTAATGCGTAGTTGATGTTATTCCTTTTGTGAAGGGAAAGAAAGAATCAGAGCTGTGGCAGGGGAAGATTTGCTACGACAATCACCGGGACACGTGATTATGGGCGGCCAGACGAACGACGGCTAGGGGGCGAGTCCAATGCAGCAGGATCACTCTAGAGGCTATTTTAGCGTAACATTGTATGATCAATAAGCCGCCAGCAAGAAAATTGTCTCACATGCGGGATTTACTCCGAACAATATGTTATAGAGGGGCTCTGACTGACATTCAAATTGGATGCTCGGACTTTAAGGGCATGTCATGCCAATGCAACTTCTTGCCGAAAAAAACCTCAACACAAAAACACGAAACCCAACATGCAGTTACCCTTTACAGGTTTAAATAAAGTCGTTCATAATCCTGCCAAGGAGAGCAAGGAGGCGACAGTGGTATTTTGGAGTCTGCATTGCATTGTCCCCCCACCCGTTGATCAGGAAAAACGAGTTTAAATTCTTCCTCTTCATATAACAACCCCCCTCGCTTTTCGTCTGTGCTTAATTAATAGCCACATAGTCGGTGCCGTGTACCTGTCGTTGACGGCTAGCTTACATTATATGCTGTACTTAAGGTGAGAGCAAAAAAAAACGCATCGAGAACAGTCGATTTAAGAAGAGAAGCCCAACACTGCTGCAAACCACAACAACCGCAAACTTCAGTGTCACATTTCGTCTACACAAGAGGGGGGAAAAAACCCCGAAGACGGGAACTCCCCCCCCCCCCACCGTACGATCGCATTCGATCCGTTTCTAATGTCGTCAAAATGGCCAGCGACAGATATCGGTGCCGTCTAGACATCGATTTTGTGTGGATGAATTATTTTCTGTCATCGAGAGCCCTGCTGTCTGTGTACTGCCAGAGGCATACCTAATCCGGTTTTTTGTGCCGTTTCCTTATGAGTATTCATATTTGATTTACATTAAATTATCATACATTTTGGGGTTGGATAGGTTGGAAGGGCTTTCGAAAAACCCGCTCTAAATTAAAACATTAATACGATGAGCATTAAAGCAGTGCGGCCGGGCAGTTTTTGTTGAGTAAAAAAATAGTAATACGATGAGTATAAAAAACACAAAATATCAAACCGTTGAGTGAGTGTCAGATTGCTCTTTTCGGGCTTTGTTTCCTAGCAAAAAACGACACCCTTCGGGAGGGTATTTAACAGTGGCGAGTGCAATCAATTTACCTCGCTCAAACAATGCTGCATATGTAAAACGATGTCCGCAAGAAGGCCCGGCCCAACTGGCACTCAAAGCATGGCAAAAGAAAAACCCGGGTGTAATTATCCTGACGGCCAATGCGTATCATCGCAATGCACCACACACTTAATGGCCGATCGGTAATGATTATGGTGCGTGTGAGATGGCCATCGATCGGGCACACCCGGCTCGAGAGCAACCTCCCTGTGTCCGAGACATCCAAAAGCGAACGAAACCGTTTATTCTTTTTGGGGTTTGCAGGCCAGAAAAAAAAATCCAAGACTTTTGGGGAGGTTCCAAGGATGTGGAAGGGATTTTCATTGAGACAAGAAGATAGAGCGGGCTGTTCCGGTGAGGTAAAAGGTGAAACTACGTCGTCGAAGCTGATTATGGTCGATGGAAGGGAAGGGTACCCGGCGATACCTGAACCTCTTATGCCTGCCGGATGGCACTTCGACAGCTGCACCACCAGCCAGAGGACACGCACAGCTGATGATGATGGCTCTGGGATGCTGCACGGCGAGAGAGCGATTGCACACAGCCACCGTGGCGAAAATTCGAACAGAAAAGAAGACAAATTGTTCACCAGGCGCACCGGATGTTCACAGAAGGGATGTTTCACTATTCCTCCGCGGCGGCATCACTCTCTTCCAAGGGGATGCGAGTTCTTCGAATTTCTTTCTCTGCTTAAATTTGTGCGAAACCGTGTGGCTTTAGCCATTTTTTCCTGCTTCTTCCTTTTCTCGGTAGGACAGAGAAACCCGGGAAAAGGCCAATGCATTTGCACGCAGAAGAAAAAGGGGAAGAAGAAATGGAAAGCTGCTGCTGCCCGCACGACCGCACTAGTGTGGCGCAGGTTAAAATGTGTAAAGGAATTTTATGCACACAGCACAGCGGGCATCATACATACATAGGCATTTCTTCGTTCCCTTTTCGGCCGTTGTTTGGTCTTGTTGCAAATGAGCGACTTCCTTTTGCTGAGAGAGAGGAAGGAATCATGCTGGTCTGCCAGGATAATAGAGCCGGCCGCCGTTTAAAGACTTGCGCAGGAGGATGGATTTTGGTAGGCCAGGTGCATGGATTTTTTTGGTTTCGCTCGATGATTTACAGTCCGTGAGGTTCCGTTGAGGACTTGTATGGATTTCGCTTGGTCTCGGCAGAGGGTAGCAGCACCGAGGAATAATTGTCGTTCGGTATACTGGTGCAACCTAGGCTACAGACCCCTGGGGGTCATTGGCTTATGTAAATATACACACAAATCCTCGCGGGCACAGCACCTGTTTTTTTTTTTTTTTTGGGGAGGGAGGAAAACATAATCGAAGCCGTGCACCTAACCACACACACACACACCATCTGTCGTAAAGAAAGCCACGAAGATAAATCCGAATTGCGGTGTGTCTGTGCTGCCCAGCACAACATAGCGCTCGAGAGGCCAAGAGAGAGGGTGGATAAGAAACAGCAACCCCCCGAAAAAAAGAAAGAGACGAACGATGGGGCGCAAAAGTAAGTAAAGTGGATCATCATCATCTGTTTTATTTTTTTTTCCTCACTGCTCACGCTCGGAAGGTGCTTTCGAGTGTGTCGAGAAGATGTTGGCTGAAAGCCTCTGCTTTCAGAATTTCCATTCCACACTATTTGCAGGCAAAACATATTTACACGACTAAGGTGGATGCGGACAGCGGAAACAGGTAAAAACCACATGCTAAGGAAAATGCATAGACACACACACACACAGTCAGAGTGAAGGAAAAGCCGGCTTCCTTTTTTGTACTGCTGCTTATCATGCAAATGCGGATAATCGGCTTACGACGGTGGGCTATACACACTGGGCTGCGAGGTATGGGGCTGCATTAGTCGCCGCAGCCACCCCAGGGCGGTGCCTTTTTATGTGTAAAACCACTTTTCCCGAACGTAACGATGGGCATTATCAGTGTGTGTGTGTGTGTTTGGCCGAGGATCAAAAAGCAATACGCGCCCGATTAAAAGAAACATCGATCAAAAGGCCGATGGTGGAGAAGATTATATTACAAAAATGTGTACCGTTGACTGTTAAACATCAACTTAAAGCTTTGTTCACTGATTTTTCTTCTTCCTTGGCACTATACAACCTCGAGAGGTCTCGGCCTGCCATTTCTGGCTTTCTGGTGACTTAATTTTACCCGTAGCAAAGTAGTCAGCTCTGCGTACGGGGTGGCGTTCTGGATGGGATATGAACCCCGGTCCTGCCGCCGTGTGAAGACCGGTGCCGCTGTCGCCTCAGCCACCTGACCGCCCTGATTGTTCACTGATTATGGTACATGATAATGTAAAGAAAAAAACATTGTTTTATAAAAATTATTGTATAAAGTTCACCCATAGTCAGTTAACACTCGATCGGCCGCAGCTCGATGTTTGCAGAGTTCATTATAGGATAAACTGTTTGTTTAATTCTATAATATTTAGTAACAAATATGATTTTAAATTAAAAAATTGTTCGATAGGTGTCGACATTTAAAAGTCTGTTGATAGACTCCTGGGCAATAAGTGTTAACGATTAAAAAAATCGTTTAATAAGCAGCTAGGCAATGTGATAAAATTGATCGAAAACAAAGCAAATGAGTTTTTTTTTATTGATAAAGAACGGCCTGGCCGTATTGCTAAATGAGTTATTAATGTTTGAACAATAACTCATTTAGCAATACGGCCAGGCCGTTCTTTATGAATAAAAAAAAAAAAAATAACTCATTTGCTTTGTTTTCGAACAATTTTATCACATTGCCTAGCTGCTTATTAAACGATTTTTTTTAATCGTTAACACTTATTGCCCAGGAGTCTATCAACAGAGTTTTAAAGGTCGCTAAATGAGTTATTAATGTTTGAACAAACAGTTTTGAAAATACAATTATACGTTGCTTAAAATAATTTTAACACAAAATTATAAAATCTATTCGAAGGGTTTTCTGAACTGTTTTTTGAATAAAAAGCTTCTTTAAAATTTAAAAGGCCGTTTGTTAGACAAATTCTAAAATTACAACGCTTTATAATGCCTTTTTTTTTGGTGACTATTGCATTGAAAGGTCTCTGGCCCGCCATTTATGGCTTCCTTTACTTAATTTTATCCGTTGCTATAAAATTTATAATTTCTGATAAGATTATCTCTTGTAATTCAACATAAAATAGGCTCCGGTAGTATTCTGTTCCATTTTGTTCACTAAATGAAATGGTTCGTGTTGGTTGGTTTTGCTCACCGTTTTACGATAAACACAATCTTCCGAGCTTTGGAAAGGATTATTATTGAAGAAATAAAGTTAACCTTGTGCTTATCGTGCTACTGATAGCACTTGTTGATGTTTAATATATGAGATACCAATACATACTTACTTATCATCGATCCATACCATAGCTGAACAGTTTTGTAATATAAAAAGTAACGGCTTGCAGCTTGCAGAGGTCTTTCTTCTCCAAAGCCTGTTACCACATTGCCCTTTTTTATAACACAAACCGACGCCATATCTTCATAATGTGTGTGCGTGTGTGTTGTGGGATGCCACGACGAACAACCACAAGATCCAAGAGGCTCGATCGAACCATCCAAGCCACGAAGACGCAAGGCGAAAAAGGGCAACAAAACCCTGCGTCTGCAAAGATAGACACACGCACGCACACACATACACACACCCTGATAGGTCCGACAGACAGGAAAAAGGCGATGGTTCGTGGAGGGTTGGTGCCGCGCGGTGGAAAAATCTCACGTTACCCATATTTTTCTCACGATCAAAAATCAAACAGCAACAACGCCGGACAAACGCGCATTACGAACGAAGAAGCAAAGCGAAGGATGTAACATCCAAAAGGGAGAGGCGAAGATGGTCCCGGGGGCCGCGAGTGTCAGACGAGCGACAAAGAGACGCGCATACTGTATAACAACAGATGTAACGATCGACAATCGAAGCGATAGTCGAGACCTACCGATGGTGGTTGGAATGGGAAGGGATGTACACGGCAAAGGGAAGCGCAAGATCGCGAAGAAGGTATCGTCGTCGGACCAGAATGCGGCTCTGTGATTTACCCATGCATGCTATCCCGCTCTCACACAGAGACTCGCGAGTGGCGCGAATGAAGCGTGAGATAACCGCGGCGGCGAACAAACCTAACGTACACGTACGTATGGGGCCCATCTCCTCGTGGTCCGAACGAGGTTGGGCATCAAACGAGAAGAAGATCGTTGCTTCTCACGGGGCAGAACGGAAACGAAGAACCTTTACACACACACACACGTTTGATGATGAGAATGGACGGAAGTCGGGATATGGGTGATGCGATACAGAAGAGATGAAAGAAGAGCTTATAAAATAATAAATTATTCTTACAACACAACCCCGGCCTGATCTTTCCCTTTAGCGTCTTATAGCGTCTGATCGTCTCTCTCTAGAAAAGCGCTCCCAACCGAATAAACTAGCAATAAACACACACACATATGGGGTCCTATAACGCCAGCTAGTGTTGTAGACTGTTTTTCATTCAAAGATTAGCTGGAGAGACGATTCTGAACACAGCAGAATAAGATTATTTCCTTCAATTAACACAACACGATCAATCATATTCCGCATTGGGAAGGCTGCAGCAACCAACCGCACACAACTGATACAATCTGATTGCCGATCTGCGCCATTGATTCCTTATAATCGTCCACCGCTTGTTGATCGATCATTTGCAACCAGCATTTAATTAATGATCAATTTATCATTCGATTCACAATGTAAATTGGGACATTTGGCTGCAGAGGGCTCCGCCAAAAGATAATTACTGTGCAGAGCGAGCGCAGAGCACTTATGATCCCTTGTCAACGTCTGTCCTTGTGAACAGACGGTTCTGATTGAAGGACACACAGCACAGAATTGAGAAGTTTTGCATCATTTTGAAGTTGAATATCTTGAGCGAGAAATCAATCTTCTGCACTCCGGTGAGTGTCCATGCTTCCATCGGCTTCCTGTCCCAGTTAGGCTGATTCCAGACATTCGGGTTGCTTCCCTTTTTTTTCTCTTGCTTGATCTCACCGGAAGTCCAACCCCTGTGTGTGCCTCAGCGAAAAAAAAAAATCTAGCCATCAGTCAGCTACATACGGCGACCGTGTATCATATCTGGGGCTTCACCGAAACGATTACGATCATGCTGATCACTGTGATTTTTATAATGACACCAAACTGTTACTGGGTAGCAATTTAGCTCTCCCCAAAAAGAGACAAAAATTCGAAAAGGAATTTTGTTCCGAATCCCTACGAAATGTCTCTCCCCTTCATCATGTCACATCACCGTTCCCACCAACATTGTGACACACACGTTGCCTCGATGCTACGGTCTCTGCCACAGGGACCGGTGTATAATTCATGTGAGAAATTCTTCCACACACTGGGGAACTGGAAATGGCATTCGAAAAAGGCTACGGGTATGCGGGACGACCTGCGAACTACATTCACCAGGCCGCCGCCGCCGCCGGCCCCGGAATCATCATCGAAGGGGTATGACAGCGACGAAGGATTCGGCTGCGATCGTTGTCTTATCTGTCGATCCTTCTGCACGCTCATCGGATATTTTTCGATCGCGTCCCGGGCAACTTATGATTATATACCTTGCCTTTTTTTCCTTTTACCTTCCTCTGCCATAGGATCATTAACTTAATTTATAACTACTGATACCCAGGGTGCAGCGCTCGGGGATTTTTTTCTGTTTGCCCTGCCATCCCTCTAAAATGTCCTTGTGCCAGGAAACATTGTACCGGTGGAACTATAGAATCGAACGACGATGCACGCATTATCATGATCGATTAGTTGCGCTTTCCGAAATGACTGTGGAGCTCGATGGCAAGAGCTTCAAGTTGTGGACATACTTAATCATTAAGCGAAAGAAGTTTCTTGTTCTAACTGCATTTGCTTCTGCAACCCTTCTAGGGATTCCCTTCGGGACCGTTGATGCGCTCGGTACACATACTTAAATAGCCATTTGTTGGCTAATGACTGGTCGATTGTTTGACCTTCCCCCTTCTAGATGACTATCCCCACATGATGCACACACACACACATGTAGCCGTCAAATTCCCACGTTCAATTCCACCCCGGACATCGGACGATGTGGTGTACAACTAGCGGTACGGTAACCTAGGTCAAGAAGAAAGATCGAGGAAGAAGTAGAAGAGGTTGCATGCGGTTTCCCTATCGGACTGGTGGCATTGAATTGAATCTTCCGGGCACGCATAGAAGTACCCAAACACACACACACGCCGAGATGTTGTTGTCCATCACGATTTAGGTGTCCCAAGTTCATGACGCTTTTAACCTTAAACAAGCTGTCGTGCCCAACTCGGTTGGCCCTTCCATTTCAAGCATATTAGAGAAGCTCTACCACATGTGATAATATCGCGACGATCGCTTCATGAAGTCTGGAGCAATTGTTTCATTGCGCAAACCACACTTTTATGACTTTCCAGCCAGCCAGCCAAATTTGGAGACGCACACTGCGTCAGACGTCCCGCAGGACGGAGTTGCTACAGTTCCTTTTCTTGCACACGGCCGTCTCTCAAATGTCTGAGTATCATCAATCACTCGGACACTGGTGGCGGCGAGGGCTGTGAGAAAACCGTTTCAACAGGTTCAGCAAACGCTGTGTGGAGATCATTGCGACGTTGACAACGAACTTGGGGTGGGGGAGCTCGAGGATATTGAATTTTACAGTAAACCGGGCAGCAGCTAGGGGCTTTAAAAAATCTGACATCTAACTTCACCCATATAAGTCGGGGCTCTCACTGGCCGTAGACTTGTTCTTTTTGTGGAATTTCTTCCACCCTTTTTTCCCAATCGTGCTTTTTTGTTTTTCATCTTTGCCTCTCTCTCTCTCTCCCTCTAGGTTGGCCAGATATTCTACACCGTTTGATGGGATTCCATCCTAACGATCGTAGAACATAAACGCATGGCAGAGGAGGCAAAGAGCCGAGTGCAAGCATGTCCAAAGCAAAAGCACAACACCGAGGTATACCCAAGCGGTACAAGCCGGCGAACTTGGGTGAGCTTCAAGAAGGAAACAGAAATGAAGGAACGATGATCAAACTGCGGGAAGCCGGGAAGTGTTGCGGCGATGGGGGAGGGCGAGCTATTGGGTGAGAGGTGGTGGGAAGTTTTCGTCTGGGAAATTGTGATTCCTGCTTCGCATCAGAATCGAAGAATCTGTGTTGGCTGGGCACCAATACACCCAGATATTGGATGAGCTGTGTTCCAGCCACCACCACCAGCACATACCCTCCTTCTCCTGGAGGTGTGGCTTTGAAGTGGGCACAAACGGCCGAAAAGATTTACGTCTGGTTGGTTGAGTGAGCGTACCGATCATAGAGACTGGACAATATGAGCCAAACACGGCACGAACGCTTTCAATAGTCGGCGGATTCTCCCTTCAGGAACTTCGCCGCGGGGGTAAAACGCGATAAGCGGCCGAGTCGTAGTCGGACCGATCTTGAGAAGGTCGTCGCTGTCTGTTCGGGGTCGCCTGTATTGTAAAAAGCTGGTTCGGTGGACTTGAACGATGCTGTAAGACAGGTTGAAGTGGCGGCGCACACCGTGTGTACGGGTGAAATGGTTGGCCCGTTGGGTTGTGCAAGAGAGCCGGCAGCACAAGGGCGCAACGATCGTTCTATCGTGAGCGTGAGTGGATGAGAATGCCGGATCGCCGGATTTACTGTATGATCTTTGGCCCAGCTTTACCTGAGCCTATGGGACCATAGGAGCAAGAGCGAAAGAGAGAGAGAGATACAAATAGAAATTCCCAGGTCTTGGTCAGGATCGCCACGGATTCCGATGGGAAAAAGCGAAGTAGAAAAATATAGAAGATGAGCACCCAAAAGCATAAGCTCGCATAGCATAGAATAGCCGAAGAATGTCGGCAGTGGAGATCCGATCCCGGTGAAGACGAGAGCCAGAGGACAGGCCAAAGATCGGCAATTTTTAAAATGCCCGGGAATGACAGTTACCAATACGCTTAAGTCGATGAAAGCTAGACAACGTTATCCAGATTTGTTGTGAGCGGCTGCTTCCACCGAGCCGGGGCGTGTCGTCGTTTATCTTTTTCTAGTAGCGATAATGTGGTGGGAAAAAACGGGCCCCTGATTACGATCTCAAACATTTTTGAAATATTTGAATATTTAATTAAAATAAATAACACTAAACCTACACGCTTTATGGATGAGCACCCAACGAACGAAACTAACACAAATTTTCTTCACCTTGCTTCAGGGGGCTGTGTGGCTATCATCACCAACCAACCAACCTCAGGTCCCGGGAGCTAATATAGGATTACCTGTTCGTTGATCGGTTGGGATTTTGGCTGCTTCTCAGATTCATCTTCCCACCAGCTCGCCAACAAGCGTCCACAAGAAAAGAGCTTCGGCTAATCGCCTTACGTTATTTTATCCCTCTGCGTACGAACAGAAGCTAACGAGAAACTGTTACCGAAAGGGTCACACACACTGATCTGTCTGTGGAAGACTCCTTCTGCTTCGCACCATCTACGGACAGAGGCGTGGGATTGTTTATGAAGCGCGTGGGAAATGTGATCTGTCTCTCGATCGAAAACTACTTCGCTTAGCGAGGATCGGATCGGATCCCTGCGTTACTTTTTTTTCCCTGTCGTAAATTTACAAATCCTTCTGAAAAAAAAAAACAGAGCTAACCTAACAAACGATTCACACGCGATTTGAAATGGAAGATCGCCGACACTAGCCGTCGTCACAACATCTGGTGAGAAACAGGAAGGAACTCAAATCCCGGGTCGCTCTACGGTACACGATTGATTGCCCTTGGGATGCTACCGGAACGCGAACGCTCCGGACATCATCAGACGGCGTGAAGAGGAAACCAACGAAACAAACAAAAAAAAATGGACGGACACATCGTCCACGAAATATGCGCCGGAATTCTTATACGAAACCGAAAGTCACGACCAAAAATCAACGTCGCCACGTCACACAGCTCATGCAAGCAGGAACGTTGTGCGGCGTGATTTTATGGTGGGAGTTTAGCTGGTTTTTTGTTGTTGTTGGTTGCCTTTGCAAAATAATGTGTTGTTAATGAGCTCTTCTCCAGACACACACACACACACGTACATATGCGGTTCTTCAAACTCCCAAGAAATCCCACGCAGTGGTGGGTGATCATTCCTTTTTTAACGAACGAACCCACTTTCGCGCTCCTCTATCCTGGACGGCCAAGACCTTCACAGCGCAAAACCAGCACCACCACCAACTTTTGCAGAGACAGGAGAGAGATGAAAAAGAAAACAGTTTCTCTTCCATTCTCTACCCCTATCCCGCGTTCGGCCATCCTTACGGCCCGGGCAAGTCGCGCACAGGTCGTGGGAGTTTTGAGCACACAGACAGACAGGCAGGCAGGCAGGCAGATTGATCTTCGTGGTTCGCCCAGTCAGGGATCGCGGGATCGCCACCATCCACCGAAGAGGAACCAGTCAAAGAATTAAGAACGTACAATACCCCAACAACAAGGGTGAGAATCGAAATCGTTGGATGAGAAGGCTTAAGAATATCTTCCCACGCACCCTTTTTTGTTGCTTCATTCTCCAACATCCAAAACAGTGGAGACGACCGCACCGGTTTCCCACATCGCGGTATCGGGTGTCTCGGTAGAGGATCCCAGCAGGGATTAAGCGGTGAGTGTGGCGGGAAGAAGGGCAAGACTGTACCACGGCACAAGAAAAAGGATACAGTACCGAAAAACCCAAAACTCTCGGCTCCTAAATTCTACCTCGCTATCGCCGCATCACGACCGTCGTGCGGTTTCCCTAGTTTTGAGATCTGGCAAATTATCATAACGATGATGATTACACGGAAGGTGAAATGAAAAATATTAAATAAAAACACAGCTTTGCAACAAAATTCGCACGAAGATGATGGCCGGTCGCAGGGCGATTTCGTGGAAGCGCTAGGAGTACTTTAATTTGTGTCTTGATGAAGCCTTGACTGCTGATATAATGAGTTTGAAGTTAGCTTGAAGAATTATCAGGATTTACCATCAGTTTTAAAGAAACACAAAATCTGGAGTAATTTCTTCAATTTTGTAACTTAAAGGGATAGTGTCAAATAGATAGCCCGTCGTTGTTTAAGGCGAAAATTTGTCGGAAGTGGTGTTTTAAATATTTCTTCCATTATTCCCAGCTATCTGGAACACTCCAGAGTCGCATTACAAATATCCCCTAACTGTTTGCATGATTCCATTATATGACTGCAAATTTCCCCATTGGACTTGCAATATTCCACTATTCAGTTGAAACATTCTCCTGAGTGTTTTGTGGCGGCCCGATGGTAGCAGGACCGGGGTTCAATTCCCATCCGGGCCGTTCCCCCCGTAGTGAGGACTGACTATCCAACTATGTGCTATGATTAATTCTAGTAAGCCAGAAAGGGCAGACTTGGTCATTAGGCCGAGAAGAGAGAGAGAGAGAGATTTCCCTAAGCGATTCAAACGATCTATTACATCGATTAAAACTCTATATTGTATAACAATTGTAATAAAGCAACTTACGATACTTTCAGTCTCAAACGTTTTTATCCTTGAAAAACTGCATAACGACATAGTAATATCGAAGGAAGCCACTTCTGCAATTGCAAATGCACCAGCAGGAGAACAGAATTGATCGATAGATCGATTATGATAACTAAACAGGGTGCAGCTCTCCGGTCAACAACGGACAATGCTCATCAGCGAAGGCAAAGGTGCCGCCCGCAAACCCTTGCTCCAAGATACTCCCAACACCGATAACATTAAATTGCAAAACCCAGCCAAAGGACATTAATGCATTCTCGAGCGATAAAAACAAATCGCCAAGTGGCTTCTGGATGGAGTGGTAGTGGTAGCAAGAAGCAAAAAGGGGGTACAAACATAACACCACTGTGGGGCACAATAAAGCTAACTAGCCGGCATTGTGAGCCACTAATTGGTGCACCACATAAAGCTGCGCGCTACCGCCACCCTTTTCCTGTCTTACCGACGTTCGTCCCGGTCAAGTACAGCAGCAGCAGCACTCTGTTGGAGAGTGTGTCACGTGTTGCACTGTTTGCTCACCTTCACATTGCGGGTTATACCTGGGGTTCTTCTTGCTTTTTTGTTTCACTCTCATTGCATTACTCGAAGAAATCATGCAAAAGGAAGCAAAAACTGTAACACTACCCTTCTTTCTACAACTCATTTTCCAAGCCTAATCGACCCTATTGGCACGGGATAATTAAACGTTAATGAGGTTTGGGCGTACAGTCTGCCACACGGTTTGTACGGCAGTCACCACATTAGCGGTAAGTGATTGTCACAACATTGTAAAACAATCGGAAATGGAAGGTGCGATGGAGGCCTTCTCTAGAACACGTCTGGAAGGATGTGAGAAAGGTCTATCCTTGGCCTTGTTTTAATTTGAGACTTAATTTTTAAAAATATAACACACATGTGGAGTACTCCTTGTGGTGTCTTGACACATAGTAGCTTCGACCAGGAACCTATTTATGGGAGAAACATCGCCAGCCCTTAATAATCGTTTAGTATCTTGAAGATATCCATTTTAAATAAATGTATAAATAAAAATGAAAATTATAGCCCATGGCCAAGAACTAAGCTGAGTTCTTGGTTGAGGTAACGATGAGTAGTCAAAGTATACAAAAATTTGAAACAGATATTTACGTGTTTTCCAATTCTTCGCGCTGTCTATATCTTACTAAGCTTCAAAAAACTTGCCATACATTTTTATAGCAACTACACCCACTGCACTTAAAGAGCAAAATAAATGCATAAGAAACGATCTAACATTTCATACATTTACAGCAATAGATTTTCGTGATCCAATTCATAGTCAAACATACTTACTTAATCTTAAGCTGCGGGACACCATCAATCTGAAACGAAACGGAGTAAAGGAAGATAGTTAGGTACAGTCATTTCCATTTGAAGCTCACAAAAAACGTGAATCGTGCACGCCCGAAATGTCCCCATAAAGCAGGTACTTAATGAATGGCATCGAAATAACCGTTTTCATTTTCCATAAAGACCGAAACTAGCGCACAGCACTGCTCGGTGTGAAGAGAGAAAATGTAAATAGAAATGAGCTTTCCCTGCTACTACTAACGGCATAGAGCTGCACAGAGCGTACTGTAGAATGGCGAAATGTCGTTCATCACAGTGGCAACCAACGGTTCCTTCTTTTTGGGAGCGTACGTAGGAGGAAAAGCTGCCCAAGACGGACACGGTACACATCTGATTGTCAAAAGGAAGTTCTGGAATCCGGAGGACACTTTCCTGCTTCTGCGTGACATCGGCCAACCATCAACGACACGCCAACGGCAAACGGCCACAGCACAACAGCAACATCCAGATCCAGAGCTGTGTCCAACCGTTGCAGAAGAGAAAAGGACAGTTTACAAAGCTGGCTCGGAGATCGGGACGGTGGACGCAGCAAAATTTTACATCATGGCGGGCAGAGCAACAAAAAGGAGCAAGGAAACGGTCAGGAAAATGGCATAGCTCAGCAGCATTGCGCTAGCAGAACGAGCCAACGTCGCCTTGAAAGCCGAATGCCGCCGAGCACAGAACGGGCAAGGGAAGAAAGACACAAACTCAGCAGGATATACTCTCCCTGTATGCAGGGCAACAGGGCCAAAGAAGGGAGAAGCGGTGGTCGGCGTAACTACCTCTATCTTTCGGTTTCGGACCAACAAAACGGGGGGGAAAAAGAAGATAAGTACTAAATCAGCAAACCCACACAGCAACGCATTGGGATTGAAACAGTTCTTGGTTTACTTTTTTTTTCTGTGCGTGTTAAATGTCGAATAGAATTTCTAGGACACTTGCCGGCAGGAAGCGAATGTCCTGTGTGTGTGTGTGTGTGTGTGTGTGTGTGTGTGTGTGTGTGTGTGTGTGTGTGTGTGTGTGCAATGCAGGCGAGTTTTGTCCTTGTCGGCAAGAATACAAAAAAGTACAAAACGTTGTGCAATGGAGCAACTATAGCGGGGAAAATTTAGAAGAATAGTCTCAGGCCCAGGAGAGGAGAGGAGAAGAAGGATGGGACAATTGTTAATGGTTCTGTGGCAAATGGAATGTGCTGAAAAGTGTCAATTCTGGGAAGTGAGTATCACGATGCAGCATAGAAGAAAAAAGGAAACCGTCGTTGTTCGAAAACGTTGCATGTGCTATAAAGAATGAGGCGGAAACTTTTCTATTCAGGATTGCTTCCCTTCCATGCTTTATTCCGCTGTTTAGTAATTTTCTATTGAAAACTGTTCTATTACAGAGTTTGAAAAACTCAGGGAAATGAGTCAAATAAATAGTTGAATATTGAAAGTACAAGCTTTGCAATCATATAATCAATATGATGTGAACACCGTCGACTCATTTGCATTAAACCTATTGTAATATAAACGATTTAATGACATTTAAAAATTATACAGTTTGACAGGGTTGGGCTATAAACTTGGCAGAACATCCACAGCTGACTGCAAAGTTCAGCAAGATTCCATTATATGACTGCAGATCTCCCCAAGAGGACTTTTAATATTCCATTTTTCATTCGAAAAACTCTCCAAAGTGAGTACGATTTATCAGAATTTCATATATGTCATTTTAGTCAAAATATACTACACTCTTCTTCTTCTTGTTCTTTTTCTTTATTAGCTAAACGACCTGTTAGGGTCATGTCCGTTATTTGTGGTTTACTAGACTTATTGATACCGCATAGATGGATAGTCAGTCCTCACTATGGGGGTACGGCCCAGATGAGATTTGAACCCCGGTCCTGCCGCTGTCGCATGTCCACCGGGCTGCCCCGACACCATATTAAAGGCTTGAAATTATTACCAAGTAAGAATGTTCGATTCCTAAACTAATATTATTTGTATTCTTTTCTTAATTTTTCTCCTAATTTCTTGTGGAATAAATGAAAAGCTTTCTTGAAGCTTAAAAAAAAAGAACTATATCTAAAGCCATTTTACCCCGAATATAAAGTGATTTTATAAAACCTTATTTAACGCTACAAATACTCTCTTCATTCCGATGCATTAGAACCACGTGTGTCAGATGAAGTTCTCACCGTTTAGTTCCCTTCAATAAGAAATCGAACGCATTTTGGCAAATCTCTTTCTCACACACACACATACACCGTCCGATGAAAAAGGGATTGATGAAAGGTTTTGATGAAAGATGAAGAAAAACAATAAAGGATACGCGAGGCAATGGGCCATGTTTCATGGTTTCATCGACCATCGAATGCATCTTACCGATCGTACGGTCGGATTTTATGCACCGAAAAAATACCAATACATAAGGGACACACACACACACACTTATAGCATGGAAAGAAAGGAGACGAAACAGACCCCGAACACACCCTGGGGCGCGCTTAAGGCTTACACAAAATGGAGGATACTACATCATCAAACCGGCGCAGGCTGCTGCCGGTCTGGTCTGTTGGTTCTATTCCACGCTACCTGGCTCTGTTGCTTTAATGCTTACTCTTAAAAATATAAAACTTAACCGACAACGATAAAGTTGTTTTTCTACCGAAATATTTTTATAAAAACTATAAAAAGGGATGGTAATGTGAGGTGCAAACTTAATCCCACAAAGATTGCTTCCCACACACGCTGTAAAGGTAATTATGTGTAGTAGAAGAAGATGAAAAGACTTTCTCTTTTTGGCTCCTTCCTTGTTTTCGCGGCTGCAAGGATACCAATTTTTAATGGATACACGATTTAGTGTGGCTGCAAAACAAAAAAATACTTTCCCCACGAAAGGAACTGGTTGCGCGTGTTTCATAAATACAAAAGGAGAATTTAACCTCATTTTTGATCATTTTCTCATCAGTATTTCTGGATCGAAGGCTCGACAAGAAAGAGGAATCGGCAAAGAGGCACGTCGTTGCCCAAATACCTTCAAGACAAGGCACAGACACAAGACACGCAGGAGCGGTATATCTGGGGTCCCTAGTTATGGCAAAAGGAGGTTGGTGGCCAAATTGCCAAAAAGAAGACAGCGCAGCATGGAGGCTGAAGCTCAGGATCATGCACAGGCGTACTAGTAGAGAAACTATACCAATATTTCTTATCATTAAACAATTTCGCTGAGGAAGAGTTTAATCAGATGCAATATATATTGCCGAAAGAAAGGCAATACCACAAGAAGTCAAGCCAAGGATTGGACGCCTTTATTCTCCTCCATCACAACACCCAACTCATGTCCCACAGACATGAGGCATCCCAATAAACAGTACCAAAAAAAATGGCAGAGCTGCAGCACATAAATTGCGAAATAATGGGCGCATATGTGCGTGGAGAAGAAATTGCCCGTTTGATATAGGCGCTTCGTGATGGGCCATAAAGTAAGTGAAAACAACAATGAAAGGGAGCACACCACGCAGCGTGCAGGATGCAATGGTTAACCGGACGAGATCGTGCAAGTGCAGTTGCAGGCAGGCAGGCTGGCTGGCTGGTGGCACTGTTCACGCCCGTTGGATCGTGGATGACGATGATGGGGACGAGAGGCGTACGCGATGTAAATTACGCATTACATTTCCATCCTGGCAGTACAGCCAGTGAACTCGGGTTGGAATTTTTCAATGTTAAAACCTAACCTTTATAAAGTCTTTATTACAAGGTTTGTGGAACTTTGCAATCATATAATGGAATTTTGCAAACAGTTCGGGGCAATTTGCAATGTGGCTATAGAACTTGAATATTGCAAACGAAACCCTGTGAGTTCCTTGTTTGAACGTTCTTCTTAAACATTTAAATAATCGGACAATATTAATGTTCCTTCTAAATCGCTTTTTTCGATTTCCCTTTCGATTCGTGAAGCCAAATCACCACGCGAGACAAAAAAAACGGGTGTAGAATAAAGAAACAGAATGAATCAACCGAAAGATGAAGGTATTTGTAATTCAAAATATCCAAAATCCGGTCCAAATCCAGTCAGCCCGGTAGCCCGAAGGAAGATCACCCAGATGCAGCCGGCCCCGAAATGGAGGATGAGTCGGTTAGATTGGTTTTTGTCGTCCTTCTCTGTATCTCTTCCCTGGCCTTCTTCTTGTTGTCCATCAATTTTTCTCCACCGCTTTCGTACGG
Organism: Anopheles stephensi; assembly: GCF_013141755.1. Lineage (NCBI taxonomy): Eukaryota > Metazoa > Arthropoda > Insecta > Diptera > Culicidae > Anopheles > Anopheles stephensi. The sequence goes on along the minus strand of NC_050203.1, from coordinate 29,729,410 downwards.
GAAAAAGCATTCTTGCCCTTTCGCTCTCCCTCCCTATCTTCCTTAGCAGGCGTAGCAAACTATCCTGCTGTATTGTATTTTCTTCGATGTCTGCATCATGTCATATAAGCGTTGCCGGGTGAGCTCCAACAACCTTCCCATCAACTTTCCCATCCTGACGGTACTCCAAACTCGTTTACTTTCCCATCCGGAACGATCCCATGTGATCCTTTCCGATTCTCCATAATGTATAGCGCGGGTATGTACAGTATTGCAAGCAACGGCTGATCCCGCTTCCCTTAATCGATGGGACAGCCAGGATGTCGATTGGGACTGCCCTTCTTCTTCCCATCATTGACGCGCTACGGTGCTGCTAAAAATACCGTAAAACAACAAACAGATACCACATAACACAAGCAACATGTGTAGCTTAGGCTCTTCCTTTCTCAAGGCAGACAGAAAAAACAGTAACGGTTGCCCTCTGTAGGACCTTCGACAACAGGAAGAAGCAGCAACAACAAAAAAAACAGACTTTTCAATAAACAAGTTTGTTTCCTTTTTTCCCCTTATTTGCCACTACTGTCTGCTGTTTGAAGCTCTTTGAGAAAATCGATGGGAAAAGGGAAAGAAAAAGAAAATCGTCACCTTTGCCAGTTGCAGCATACACATACACACGGCAAGGCACTTTCTTATCCAGGAGAACTAGACGACACGGAAGTTTTTGTTTTACTTCATTCCCATGGAATACGTAAACAGCAGCACATACGCAGGGTGTTGTGGTTGCTTTGCATTTCCGGTTTTCTCTTTTCCGGTTCTATTCTTGTGAGAAAGGATTGTCCATGTGTGCCCTTGATGCAAATGGTTGAAGTATCGATAGTTTCCGGTGAGGAAAAAAGGGCTACTTTAAGATTCTAATCGGTCATTAGAACATTAGTTCCCGAAAGGTTCCGTTAAAAAAAAATCAATCCTTCTTATTTGTGGAGATACGGTCGTAAATATCAAAGTAGATCGTGCATTAACATTTTTCAGCAGTTTTCATCCTCACGAGGCCTACTACAAGAAAAAAAAAGTTTCGACCAAAACAACATTCACCATCCAATTTTGTATGAAAGTTCCCAAAAGCTAAAATGGAAAAATTATTCTAAATTTTCCTTACTGTTTCGATCCATAGCTTACCCGATAATTCGCTGTCGAAAGGCAAAATTGTCACACGACGACCTTGGACAAAATTATACACGAATGCTTCCCTGTCCTTGAGTTCGGTCGGGACAGAAACGTCTTCCGTGCTTGCGATTTTTCGGGATCCACAGATGACACGGTGTGGTATGGAAGAGGCCAACGAACACGACGGTACCGTTGGAAATGTGTTGTTTCTTCCACCTGGAACAGTTTCCGCTGGCAGTCGTCGGTTTCCGTTGTCGCTGTAGCAGATCCGCGCGCGTTGCAAACAGCTGCCTCTCCTAGCGCGCGTCTTAGCAACGTGCCCTATCCATCCTGAAGCCGTTCGTTGAAGCCGGGAAGGTTTGCCTTTTTCAATCACACTGCCCCACAATTGCACTTTTCCTCATGTGAAAAACACTGTCGTTTGTTGCACACTTCTGGACACTTTTCAATTGATCTTCTTCTTTTTTCCTTCTATTTTATGCTTTTGCACAGCACCACCTTAACCCACAAAAATACTGACCGCTACACAAACACAGACACAATAAAATAGCTATTTAAACACACAGATAGACACACAAACACACAGACACAGCGTGAAAATAACATATGACACACCAAACGAAAAACAAAACGCACGGACACTGAAAAAAAAAAACGGGGGAAGAAATGAGAAAAATCGCGCTTTAGGATAAATTTGCACTCACGATATGCTGGATTGCTGCGCGTTCCAGCACACTAAAAACACACACACAACGGGAATCGTTCGGGGTGCGTGTTGGCCACAGACGGGGCTATGGGTGGGGGCGCTTTGTACACCATCAGCCACCCTACTTTATACGAAAGCTGGCCCGTGTGCCAGGCTTCACGGCCATCTACTACTGCTACTCTGCATAACTTTCCACGGAAAACTGCTTTGCGAAAGAAGGTAAAGGGCGAAGGGAGACGCATACGCGTATACGTACGCGCGTATGCTACAGGGAACACAAATACAATCAGCAGCAGCAGCACCCCCGTTCACCAACGCGCTGCCACCTCTCCCCCCCCCCCCCCCCCCGTTAAAACAACACCCGTTTTTTCGGGAAAGAAAAGGCAAGGGAAAATGAAGCTTCTTGGTGCTGCATAACGCTACCAACTATAGATGAGCGGCTGCCGTTTTCGATGTGGCAACGATGTGTGTCGATTGCGTGGTGCAGCAGCACGGGGATAAGAAGGTTTCTCGGATGTGTGTGGACTTTTTTCTCCGGTGCAACGGCGCAACCTGGATGCAGACGGAAGACGACCTCCGCTTATCTGCCGATTTCTTCCACACACGGCCGTCTTGCGTAGCGCAACGCCATCCATTCATCCTCGCTCACAAACACACGCACCACCATCGGGGGTTGCTTTGCTGGGCGCATCCGACGTCGTCGTCTTGCCGCGCCTGCCTCGTCTTCGATGACGTTTGGTTTTTCTTTTCCCTTTTCGGGGGGTGGTGAAGCTTTGGTGGAAAACTCGTCCTGTGCTGTGCAAGACAAAGCTTACTACGATTTGGTTTTTTTGTGAAAGAAAAGTTAAGGAATTTGAAGAAAAAATAGAGACGAGAAGAAACGCAATGACACAATGCCTCCCCGCACACACACACACTCGTACAACTTCGCCAAAGGCAACCTTAGCGCAAATGGGAGGGCAAAAAAAAAGAAACGAGAACACAGAGATCGACCGAGCACACGTACACACGAAGCAGACCAGCAGCAGCAGCAGCAGTGTGTTCTTTTCCTTTAGGTTGGGAACGCAAAATTCACAATTCACGCTACTCACAGCACCCCCGTTTGTTTTTCTTTTTGCTCAATGCGCTGTTGGCACAATTTCACAAAAATCGACCGCGCGCGCGACACACACAAGCACTGGAAAAATGTGCTTCGCTTGGGAGTTGATGGCGGCGCGATGGCGTACGCGACGAATGCGTCGTCACGACATACACGAGTTTCTTTACTGCTTTACCCACCACGCACGGTACGGGAATTCACGAAACGGGCACAAGCTTCAAACGGATGAAGCAGATTGCTGTACCACCGTCGCGAGATTTGCCAACGTTTATTACCTTTTTTCTCCTGGGGAATCGATCAATTTCGCTAGGAACGATTCGACAGCAGCATCGAGGTTGCGTTTGTAGCCTGTTGTTTTCTAGTGATGGGCGCTCCTTCTTCTCTCGTAGCCCAGGGCCAAGTGAAGCCGAGGTCTATTCAACGGGTTGCGTTGCGGTTACCAAGTTGGGTCGTTTGACAGTTCCCATTTGACAGTGGCCGTACGCCTCGGTGGTATTGAAATGGGCGCGTTTTCTTTCGTTTTGTGGGAAAACTAATGTTATTCTTCGAATGCTGGGTTAAAATTACAATGCTGATAATAAAATACGCTGAAAGTTACACGAAAAATAACGATTTCTTTTATTAACTTCAAATGAAATGTCTTGCAATGTCACTTGCACAGAAATCAACGGTAGCGATGGCTCGGACTGGTGAAATGCGCTGTGGAACGATAAATCCGCTCCAGTCAAGGTGTATACAGCACGGTTTGTTTGAAGGAATTTAGGCAGTGGAATCGTTGCAATCGATGTAAATGAAGCATTTTTGGCTATTTTGAGACTATACTTGATCAATTTACAAAATAATACAGCCCAGAGGCTGTGTGCGACACAATTCAAAGCGTTTTTCTGAGCGATTATCGTGCACGTGTGGGATGGTCAAAATAAAAATTACCCACTGTGTAGACGTCAACAGAGTGGCCAACGCTAGAAGCAGCCCTGACAGTTGATTTGTTTACCCGTTCAAGAGCATTGCTAAGAGCCGCACTTGGTGTTGTTTCGTTGATGAATCGCGGAAAGGTAAGTAATGGAACGCATAATTCCCTGAACTCTCTTGCAAAGAATTATCTTACGCCATCCTAAACGATGATGACTTTAGTAAAAGGTTTGATTCAAAGTTGAGCCGGTGCCGCTATAGCTGCACAGTGTTGTTCCTTGGACGAATGACGAAAACAAGCATACTGAGGGTTGAGGATGCGTTGGGATAATCTTGCCGGAAGATGTTAGCTTCATGGTCTTGTGGTCATTTATTAATGTGCTCTTTAATTTCAGGTACGCTGATGCATCCGTACTACATAATGGGATAGTTTATGCCAATACAGTTGCTACATAATATCCTAGTCCGGGCGCTAGGTTAGGAAGCTCCCGCTTAGCATAACAACACCGATTTATGAACTCGAAAGATGGCACAAATGCTGAATCTCTCCTCTACGGTTGAGGTAGAGCAAATTTAAAATAGCTTTAAATGATGGAGGAATACACCAAAATCGCAACGATTCAGGAGGTCCCCTGAAATATCCTAGTCCACAACATTAAGTTAAACTGAATGCTTTCTGGATAGGGGCGATTCAGCATCTTTTCCAGGCATTGAAAATGGTAACCAAGCCGTAAAAGTGCCTGTATATCACGCCTCCTCTTCATACATCACCATGAAGGGTCAACATGATCGGGTAAAATAGCGAGGCCTTAAGCTCCCCTGCTTGTATTGTTATTTAAACCAAACGGGTAATTATGGTTTATAATCCACATTGACTAGGAAGAAAAATGCCTAGAAGGCACCAAGCCTAGTTCAACGATTATAATCAGCTATAGCGCAATGCGAAGGTACTATAGCAAACGATAGAATATTCCAGACAAGCATTACTAGCCTGATCAAAAACAAGGATGAGCTGGAAAGTTTTTCTATTAGCAGCGAAATACGAAGGCGCATTGTGTCTACCGCGGGCTCCACGGACTCCTGAGATCCATATGAATCCTACAACGCACGGAATATCGCGCACTGATACGGCCGGTAGTCCTCAACGGGCACGAGTCCTGGACTATGCCTGTAGGACACCAATGCACCTGCCATTTTGGCTAGACCTGAGGAGGATCGAATGCAGCCGGGGGTGGAGGATGGCTGCACAACCATGGACCGTGTTTCCTGGAAACGGATTGGATACCAGGCCATGTCTTAAAGATGTGTTCCATAGGAGTAGGCTATGAAAGAAGAAGAAGACCTTGCTTCGTCAGTTTAGAAGAAAAGAAGAGTCTAGGAAGCTAGAACTAACAAAATCTCATGAGCTTAGGGAATAGTTTCGGATTACTCAAACACAACCAAACAAGTAGCACAGCTAACAGTCTTATACATCAGTAGTTGTCCCGCTTGCCGGAACAAGTTTATTACATCGGGTTTGATTAACAAGATATACGAGATGATGGGTGCCGGGATGGGCACCTCACTCCGTTCAGTGATAATATTGTATTGGTGATAGTGTTTATTCGCATGGGCTTGCCCCACCGTCGCAAGGTCCCAGCAGTGTGGGTCGACTAGTCTACTAAAATACCTTCCTTTTTTATTTGCTGAACATTCCTTCCATCCGTCATTCGCCATTTGCATCGATTAAAATTTACTTCCGCCCGTGAGGACCACTCCGGAGGGAGGTACTGTTTACCTACCGCGGACGCCGTTAGTTTGTGCCATTTGCCATGCTGGACTTGTTTCTCCACAAACACACACACACACACACATTGCCTTAGTGAGTGTTTCTTTCACGTAAAAGTGGCCGGTTTGTGTATCGTTCGTTTCGATTCGGTTATAGGTAACTTACTAATCGCCTACACGGTATCATCATCACAGCTATTCATGTGTATGCAAGTAAAAGGCAATTTAAAACTGCGGAAAACACGGACATTACATACATTAAGACACGTACACACAGACAGACAGCCAGACAAACATCCATCTAGTTGACGATCGATCGGTGGACTGCTTTTAGTAAGGGAACTACTAAACTCAGCTGAGGGGTTAGTTGCACTTGCACTCCCTTCTTGAAGAACTATCAGCCGGAATGGGATGGGAACAATTGGGGCAGTTTTTTTTTTTCGTTTGCCATGTTCGCATACATCGATAACGACGCACAGCACATCATCAAAGTGACCCAAAAGGTGATCCAAAAGGACGAGCTTTCTCCCTCTCTCTGTACAATTCCTTCCTGCGACTTTCCACGAGTGACTTTGACTGTTTGCATACATGTTAGTCGTTCGGGGGGAATCGAAGAGGGAGGGGGGAAAGCATTAAAAAGAAACGGTCGAAGAAAACAGAAAATGGGAATGCAGCGATGTTTGTCCACCATCGTCGTCGGTTCTGCAACAAACTGCAGCTGGCTGCATTATTGAAGCACAGCTTCGTTCCTGTTGATATCTATTGTTCCCTTGGAATCGTATTGGTTTCTGGTCGCCACAACCTCCTACTCAAGGCAAGTCCCCCATACTTTGTTTGCTCTGTTCGATCCCCCACGTGGCGGTTTTATTGTATTAGAATCATTCGCTTTAAACGATGGACAGCATCATCTTCACTTGAAAATAGTTTGATATCGAGTTTCAGTTGCGGCGCTTCGGGGTTTTGTTCACTCATCTGCGCTGTGCCTCATCACAATACATACATAGCTCTCTATATATATATATCTTCAATATCTATAAGTTTCAGTTTAACAATCACACGGTTTGTTTTGCCTTGCCTTGGTTCTAAGACGACGACAGGGTATACGCTTTGCCAGCGGACCTAGGAATATACTTCCATCAATATGTATATGTATATGTATATTGTGTGTGTGTATAGTGTATATCGTTTGTATGTACAAAACCATACACGCTTACAGCTGTTGTATATTTATATATGCTGTCTTTTAAAATAGTGAGTTCTACCTTCCCCATTTCACCACCGCACGGCCATGTGTGTCGGAGGCCATGACACCACAATCCCAGCAGTACTTTATAGCGGTCGGAAGGAGCTACTTCCTTGGTAGTGATTCGAGTGCACGTTTTCTTGCGTTCCGTTACAAAACTAATAGCTAGCCACATACTAGACCACTACAGATCCTCCGGACGCAAATCACGTTTTGTATAGTTTATTGTATGCTTTTCTTGTCCAATTCCCCCACCCCCCAAAATCTCCGCTTCCCTCTGGGGTCTGGGTGTTTGCACTCCAGTTTCTCCCCGTCCATTCAAATCGTTAAAATTACTGCTAAACCTTTCACATACTCGCTAGCACATTGTGTGCACTGAGCTTTCCTTTTCTTCGGCTACGCTACGCGCTTTTCAGTCAGGTGCACAGCATTTTTCCCCTACGGGTGCTAGTGGGAACAGATATTGGGAGCAATCCGTACCACTTGTCGGTTACCTCCCGGGGACAGTCACGATTACACATCAAGTTTATTGGGCAACTAACCGTCCCGCCGTAGTATGGGCGACCTGATTCTACATCGGATTATGATAAGTACGTGTACGTTTATATTTGCTTTAATTTGTGTGTGAGTGTGAGTGCCTTTTATCCATCGCGCTTTCAACGTGGGGTGGGGTGGGCTTTCAATTTGTTGCACACTACATATACTGCTGTTGTTGGCCCCCCCATCGGACCAGTCAGTCACAATAGAGACACAACGGTCAACACAATAAAACATCCATTAGTAGCACATTTATGTAAGAAGCCTTTTTTGTTGTTGTCGTAAGGAGGAAACATTCAAGGATAGTAGTACTAGAGTATGATAGGCGTATAGTAGTAGTTTGTTATGTTTTTGTAAGGTGTGTTTGCGAACGTGTCATCAAGTGGAAAGTTGCAATTGAAAGAAAATCGCTTCATTATCCAGGTGTACAGGTGGAAATGTGCCGGTCGGAATGAAGCTTGCCAAGCTGGGGACTCAAGGATCAAGTGAAGCATTTGAAAATCCTCTGTTAAAGCTTAAAAGCTCTAAATTTAAGTCTTTAATTTCGGGGAAATAACTGGGTTGAGTATTTGAGCTGAGGTCCAATGAAATGGGGACTGGAGAGAACCTTGAGAACCCTTGATGTAGTTCCCAAGGTTTTGTGCCTGGACATGGCCAGGCTGAACTTACAAGCGAAGAAGATCATGGGAGACAATCCAGTGGGATCACCTAAACAATCTAGAGGGATACTGGTCAAAACCTTTGCAACTATCCCTATTGGGAACTTGGTAGATCTCTGCCATACTGCAGCCTACAGGCAACTTCTCCTCTCAAAACAACTGCCGCAAAGGACGTTGGTGGGACTGTAAACAGTCTGAAGAATTTTACAGAAGAATGCTACAACGACAAGCTCTCTGAGCTGTATATAGACCTTACAAAGTTGTGCAGCGAAGTATATTCGCCTATATTCCAATGGCATGTCATGAGAGTGGCACCGGACGACCTAAATTGAGAAGAAGTGTTAATACGTCCATCAGAAACGCTGGGATGTAGGATTGGCAGACGATGAGAACTTCTGGGCAGCGAGGCAAGTTTGTCCCGCTGCTCGAAAAGTAAGTAAGAAGACATTCAGATATTTTACAGCTAGAAGAAAGCTCGACATGTGACTGAACACTGTCCTGTGGAGTTCCTCCAAAAGAGGAACATCATCAGCTTGGGAACATAAGGAGCAAAGTTGTCGAAAACGAGAGGGAAAAGGGAGTAACTATTTCTTTTCCGAACGAAGCACTCTCTTCCACCTGTGTCCACCTGATAGTTCGCAACAAAGAAGCATAAATTGGACAATGTGTTTCAGTCCTTGCAATGATTAGGCCCTCTTGTCGTTTGGTGATATAGCGCTTCGCGTTTATGATAAGAGAATCATTTTATGTCTGTTTCTTTTGCTCATTTTGTAAAAACTTTTTCTCTGTAGATTCAACGTAATGTCGACAAGAATTGGTAAAATCAAAATAGGAGAAAGGATTAATAATGAAGTAAGTCTTAACATAGAGTTTGTTTTTAGTGCGTAAATCCTTTTACCGGTTGCAACAACGATCGACGAGACCCAAAGCATTAGTAGGAGGTATAATCTCAATGAAGGACACATCATCACGCAAGTAGGATAATAATAGTTTCCACCGAACCTAGTACGTGAGAGCCAGCACCAGCTGTAGCACTCGTGAGGGAAATTCCTCCCACTGTCTGCTCCAAATTGCGGATCTCATTCTCAGCCGCTGTCCCGCCCATCGAGACTTAAGACGTCCATCGGCCAGCTGCCAACGGTCCCACGCGTTCCATCCACCCGTAAACTAATCTTTAAACCGATCGGAACGAAAATTGTGAATCCACAGCAAAAATAAAAGCGACCACCAATCCCTTGCTTGGGATGCCTTTTAAATTAATCGAGCCGCGCAGTTCGCACTGCCACCGAGAGGGATGGAGCGCTGCGGTTCGATTAATTTAGCTACGTTTCCGATCATAACTCGTGACAGTCGCGCTTTCCCCAGTGTCCGTGGCAGTTGCCCGAACGTTGCGGGCTCGTGTACGAGTACATGTTGTAGCCGGGTATGATGTGGACGCGCACGTCCGCCGTCGGACGATTGCCGTCGGCCCGCTGCCGTCTCGAGACGGCCACCGTCGTCTTGCAGCAGCAGTAGTTGAACAGGCTGATGTAGGCGCTCCGGAAGTGGCGATTGGTGAGACAGTAGATGACGTTGTGAAAGCACGACTTGGACAGCCCGATCCAGACGGTCGTGTAGAACACCCGGTTCGAGACGAACCGTGCCGTACCGTAGGCGAAGATGATGCAGAACGGTAGCCAAAAGACGACAAAGATCAGGAAGCTGTAAAAGTTGGTGCGGGCCAGCGACAGGTCCCAGGTGTAGGCAAGGCTCGGCTTAAAGTTCGGCAGCGCCATCGTACGCTTCACGTCCACGATGATCCGGATGTGGGTGATGAAGGTGAGCAGCAGCGGCAGCAACACGATCAGACCGACCACGCCGGCCTCCTGCGGGATTTCCTGGTGGACGCGCCAGTTGCAGTAATCGAACCGGATGTCGTACACGAACTGCATGCCGGACGAGATGCAGGCCACGGCCCAGATCAGCAGCAGGATCGCGGTCGTGTTCGTCCTGTTGAACCAACCGCGCTCGTTCTGGAACGTGCACAGCCGCAGGTAGTTCTCAACCGCCATCATCTGTTTCACGGTCGGACAGTGAAAGTGAAAAGGGGAAAAGGGTGCGGGGGCGTGGGGTGGTGGGTGAATGGGAAAATAAAGTCATTAGTGGCAGTTGCATTTGGTAATGCACGGCACGTACGTAGGTACACCGGAACGGGGTTTCGGCTATCGGCGAACCCTTGCCTTGCCGCACCTCGGTCTTGTCCCGGGTTTCGGCTTTTCAAGGATAACGGAAGCAAACATACACAAGTACACACATCGATACACAACATAAAGCAAACGATGAACTTTTTGCCCCGGCCACTTCCGGCATTTACTTCCGGGTTCTTCGCTTTCACGCGGTGCCTCGGGCCGTGTGGCTGATGAATTACTCTTACCTGATTGTGTACGGCCACCCGTGCCGGTTGGCCTTTACTTTGTTGGCTCGATTTCATCGCCCCGGCGGCGTTGGGTGGATCTATCCGCCCATTTCCCTTCTACCATGCTACGGGACAGTGAGCTACTAACCTACTTTTGTGGCGGTTTGGGCAGGCTGGCAGGCAGGGCAGGAGCTAGAGTGCAGCGAAAGACGTCAGCAGATTGTGTAAGAACGAAGAGGGTGGCGAGGGTTGGCGAAAGGTGAGCTAAAGTGTACAGTCGTCAGAAGGGGGAAAACAATGGATCTATGCTGAAGCTTGGCTAATTAGGTCGGGTAGTGATGCTTTACAAGATACATCGCACGATTCTAGTGATCGAAATCATGGATGCATTACGAAGCTAGACAAAAGGTTGTAAGGCGGCAAGGCAAGCTACGGCTACTGTCGTCCCGTTAAACTATTGTAAGAATTAGTCAATCAATGGCAAGAAGTAAATACCAAGAAGGAAACAGAAGTAATATAACAATAGCTATTAAATGTTTATCTTTATATCTTACTAGCAGCATTCTGAGAAACAGCATAACAGCATTTTGAGAAAAAATAAATAATTTAAAGAGATTATTGAAAGAATGTTCTTCTTTCTATTTGTTTGTACTACATTAAGAATTCGGACTGATTGTGTGCAATATGGTTGACCCACCCAAGCCCCGCCGTCCAGAGGGTTTCATCCAAAACGGTTTGACCTAGGAAAATATCAAAACTCCTCGAAGTCGTCTCAGGGAACTTGTAGTTCAAGGAATCTAAAAGCACAATTATAGAATCAAGGTGGGCTTGGATATTAAAATCTCCAGAGACGAATAAAATATTCGTTAAGAAACCTAAGCTTCTTCATCACTTCACGGCAACTTAACAGCATTGGTATGCTTCTGGTAACATCGTCAAAATAGTAGAAACTTATGTGAAACAGAAGACTGTATTGTCTAGTGGGTTTCTCGTCGAGAAATTTGGATCTCCGTTGGAGATTTCATCTGAAAGGTGCAAAATCTCTTGGACAATATGGACATGATGTGGGCCCAGATATGACATTCCCCAGAGATAAACGAAATGTTGGCTAATAACCACACGTTCTTCATCCACCCCAACTTCATCAAGGCTCTTTAACAGCATTGATATGCGTTGACCCTTGAGGATTGACGTGATATGACTACATCTTCAAAGTAACCTGAACTTACGATAAAGTCAAAACCGTTTTTCCTGGTGGTTCTTTTCAGGGTGAAACTTGAATCTAGGGTTCGCAGAGCATCTATCTAAACGGTAAAAGACATCATGGTCCATATAATATGCAGTGGCGGGTCAAGGTTTTTGGAGGCCCCGAGCGGAATGGCAGATGAGGTCCCCTCTAATTGTGACTCGTTTGTGAGTAAGACCAACAGGATTTCCCTCGCCGACGAGACCCCCGTAACTGACGAGGCCCTAACTGGGCTTAACAACGCTTCATAGATTTTTTTTCTTAAACTTCTATCGAAGAGCCTTTATCACTCATTCTCCAGAACTGTCCACAGCGGGTTAGGAAAGATTCGATACTTGGTCCAGCCATGGGAAACGATAGTGCGGTCTTGTAAGTTATTTACTTTTCAAAAATACATCTTCATACATGCGTTTTATATAAGTGTTTTTACTCATAAAATGGAATATATGTTTTTTTATTCAACAAGAACGGTCTGTCCGTATTCCTTCCAATTTAGATTAATAGTACAACAAGTTATGTATGAAAAAAACAAAGCTTAAAGACTTTTATTCAAATGCTATTTAAAGGAGGATACATTTTTCAAGAATTTTAATTACCGAATATCGAAATTTTATACCAAAATATTGCAACAATATGATAGAAATTTAGCAATACGGCCGGGCCGTTCTTCATGAATAAAAAAAAGCAGAGACATTTATATTTTCTACTCTTTTAAAATTACTAGGGCATAGTTTATATTTATCTAACCAAAATTTTATTAGAACTTTTGTTTATTTTAAAAGATTTTCCTACCACAAAACCCCTTGTGTGTGAAAGTAGCAACCAAGATATGTTTTTTAAGCTTAAGAATATTATAACACTAAATTATTATTACACTAAATAAGCACTAAAACATTCACTCACATGTAAGCCAGTTAGCTGCTACTACTAAGCCTTTACTATACATTTCTACTGGAAGAAAGCCGGATTAAACTAGCGTATCACAACACAAAATCGAACGAACAAATAAGCCCACACACACACATACACACACACACCCGCACACACAAAAGAAGGACATTTGTATTGAATCTCGTTGTCAATCATACTTACGGCTAATGTTAAAATGCTAACCAAAAACGAGCAAGCAGCTAAGAACCAGTGAAATTTGCATACTTCCGTGTCGGAATTATCGATACCAGCCAGCAGGACGATGGTGGACGCTGGCATCACTACGCTAGTGATAAGTAAATCTGCGAGCGCTATGTTCACTATGAATGCATTGCCTGTAAATAGGTATCGGTAATACGGTTGCACACAGCATCCGGTCGCTATAGTATGTATCTTACTGGGAATGTTATGGTAAAGGGGGAATTGGAGAGCAAAATGTTAAAAGTACGGGACGAAACGAGTAAGCGGCATGCTTCACTTTCACTAAGAGTAGAAAGGGCGACGTTTGTTTTAAGATAGTAAGCATCTAATAGCGCACTAGACCAGATTAAAATTTTGAAGTAAAAGGGAAGCAAGTTTGCTTCCGTAAAGTATAACTTGTCTAACAACTGTTTAAATTTGCTGTATGTTAATCGCATGTAAATGTTGTGGGATAATCATTAATATTCAAGCGTGTAATATGAACGGTATGCGAGGAAGTAAAGGCAGTAAAGAAGGTTCACTAAAGTTTAGCAAAAACATTTCCCAAAGATATGTTTAAAAACAGAGACAAAGAGTGAACGAGTTCTACAAGATCAACAATAGTACTATTAAGAGCAAAAAACCCCTAGCACACGCCACACTACGGCAATGCTGTGAAACTAGTTTTTATTGATTCGCATCATAGGGAAGATAGGCGAAAAACAGTTGAAAACCTTTTTGAACTATTTCTGCTCTACTTTTCAAATCGAGGCCCGTGTTTTTCCCCAAATAAAAAAAAAACGGCCAACAAAAAGCAAACAAAATTCCATCCCGATGCGCCATTCATTGCCACCAACGACGTTTCAGTTTTCATTCTTGCTAGGGCAAGTTCTAGGGCGAATCGCACACTCCAGAGAGAAACAAACTAGTTTCATTAGAAGGGAAAAAAGGCGTGAGCAAAAACAAATGAGTAAAAGAAAAGGAAAGGGATGTTGGAGAGTGGAACGAACAAGCAGATGAACTATTTCTTCAAAGTAAGGTAAAAGTTGAGCTTGCGAGAAGAAATCACGTCCGACTTTCCGTTTCGTGCTGGAGATGGGGTGCGCTTGGTTAAACCTTTCCTTTTGCTACTGTGTGACGTGAGCTTTCGAGGTTTTGTGTGAGGAGATTGATGCCTTTTTTTTGTTCGTTTCCGCGTTTTCCAAGCGTTTGTTGCACAATTGTGCTTGATGCTAGTGGCAGGGGGAAAGTTTGAACTGACAGCTTAAAACTGGTAAGATCATTTAAATAATATAATCTAATTTTTGAACCGCTTCCTGCTTCAAGCACTTAAGTTGTGTGAGGATTATGAATAAAGATTGCCTGTTTGAGTTGAAACAGTTGCTAAACTTGTAAAAAATTATTACAGCATTTACAGCATTTTACAGCAAGTTCAATTGTTACAGCATTTTCACTGTTTTGCCAACAAAATTTTGAATGTAGGAGTGGTTTACGGCAGCTTTCAAAGTGCAACTAACACCTTTCATGTACTGTAAAAATGTCTATTTATCTTGCATTTGTTGTGTTAGTTTTAAATAAATAATTTTATCAACCAATTATTTTAGAAAAATAATTAAAGAAAATGGTAAGCTTGAGCACTCTGAAACAATATTTTTCAGATCAACATTGGATTATTTTGATTTTAGATAGTTATAATGGTACTTCTTAAGTTATTAAAGCTCAGATTTTTATTAAAAAACTTGAAAGTTGCGAATAATTTTATTTACATTTTGAATATTTTTTTTACTAATATAGAAAGTTCAACTGAAACAAAAATAATTATTAACATATTAAAAATGAAGCTATTGGAAAATCTAAACATCATCCAGTTAATATGGGACATCAACACTTTAACGAACTCTTCTTTGCTTTATTATTAAGAAATCGAAATAATTGGCATTATTTTATGCATTAACTAACCAAGAACAAGTCTCTTTCACTTGACTAAGGATAAAAAATGGAATCAAAAACTGTGCCTTCGCTTTAAAAAAATGGTAAAAAATTAAGTCATTGAATTTTCTACCTCAAATATGCTTTATGTGTTCCTATACTTTAAATGAGAGGATCGAAGTTTTTCAGTACATACAAAAAGTGTCTCCTTGTTTAAAACAACAATTTTTTTGACTAAACAAATCATAAATTAGTGTCTCGTTATAGAACTATAGAAGAAATAGTTCAAAAATCTGTTTGTTACAAGGAAAGGCTTAAGTTTCTCAGCTGCCAGTTTAGCTTGGAAATCGATTGCCATTCTTTGCCCATAAGTTTATAAGTCATGGAAAGCGTTGCAGTGGCTGTCATAGAATAAGTCAAACTCCTTTCCTTGAAGGAAAAACAACAAAAATCGAATTTTATTCGAATAATAAATTTAATTCCGCTCCTGGTACTCCTGGAAAATTATTTTCCATAAATTAAATTCCACTGGGTACCTCCAACACTATCAATGCTCAATCGATTTGAAATCTTCTCCGGGGGTGAAGAAGAAGTAGAGACAGAAGCAAAACAAAAAAATCAAATAGTTCTGATACATTTTAGATGACCTCATTCCAGCAAAACTTCAACTCCCGTCCCTGGACAAATTAACTTTTCGCCAAAAACTGTCGGCGCAAGCGACAAGCTGTCCTCCCCCGAAACGTGACCGACTGACATTTTCCTCCGACCGCAAAAGCTCACGAACGCGTTACTGGGCAAAGTAATCGGAGTAAAAGTAATAACCTAATTGAAAATCATGGCCGGTTGGATCAACTGGTTGGCTGGAAATACTATAGTAAACACAAACAGACGCGCGCACACACACACACGTACACGGAGACATTCGATCCACACAGACCCACCTGCTTTCTTCAGATGGTCCTCTATCATAACGGACGATATCATGAAGACGTTGCCGATGCTGCCGACGACCGAGAGACAGGCGAGCAGCAGCAGCCGGGCAAGCCGAGGCCATTCGGTCGAGAGCGTTACGGGAGATACTTCTCCACCACCGCCGCTCTCGCCCCCCGATCCACTGCTGCTCCCCGTCGTTGAGTGGTGGAGTTGCTGTTGTTGGTGCTGTTGCTGCTGTTGCTGCTGCTGCTGCTGCTGCTGATGCTGCTGAGATCGGGAGGAGAGGGCTAACGAGGTTACGAACCATAAATTAGGCTCGGTCCCGTTCGGGCCCTCCAGCCCGGCCGGTGTGGAGTCGGCCGGCGTCGTGGATTTTGGATCGTAGTAATGGTCGCGGTCGTCGGCGGCAGTCCGGGAACTACTTGTTGCTGCCGTAACGAGCTGCACCAGCAACGTTGACATGACGGCGCCAGCCAGCTGCCCGGCCGTCACCGGACCCACGAAACCGTCGGTGGGCGGGCCGGTGGTGAAGTTTGACAGCTCGGCGGTAATGTTGTCCATGTTTATGTGATTGCTCTTGTCGACGATCGACGAAGGGATGCCCTTCTTAGCGAGTAGGGTGTAGCTTTCTTTCTCTTCTCCGGTGAGGTTTTCCAAACCAACTTCAACTTTGTTTTGCTCGGTACCGTTGACCGCTATTTATTGGTGAGCGGCGGTATCGGAAGGGAGGTTCAAGCGAGAGCGCAACATGAAGAAAGAATGGTTCACTTAAAGGTTCCCTTTAACGCTTCCTCGTTTGCTGGGCCCCCCGATATGGCGGGGTGGTATGGTGTGGCGTCGTTGGGACACGTAACAATGTTAGCGTGTTGGTCTTTTCCGCATCCTAGCGGCTGGCTGGGTCGTGCGCGATCGTCCCTTGGGGTGGATGGTGCAGGGCCTATGCGAAGAAGATGGAATAATTTTAAACCTTATTAGATCGATTAGGGCACTGCGATGTGGCCGAGCTGAGTGTTGTTAAAACATTCAACCGGCAGGGCAGTGCGCAGAAGAATGGTCGCAGACCCATCGGAAGTAGTTGATGGTAAGTTAATTTCATTCTTACGATACGATCCCACCGTGACGGATATAAACAAATGACGGGTCGGGAGAACGAAACGGGAGGACGAACGTTCGGACGGAAATAATTGGAACGCAAGGGGAACGTTCTGTTCGATGGAATTTCTACGAAGCGTAATGGAGGAAGATGGTCGTGCTGTGCTGCTGTCGCTGTGAGTGGATGTCGTCCCTGTTAGCCGAGGTGTCAATTGAGTTTCTCCTGCAGGAATCAATTTCTGTCCTGTGTCGTTTATGGCCGGGTGTTTCAGGGAATATTCATTGTGAATGGTGCTTCATGGGGTTTGGTTTTAAAGAATTCGCCCAGGGAAGAAATATTCTTCTTCTTTTCTCGAGGTCTCTCGTGACTGCCATTTCTGGCTTACTGGACTTATTGATACCGCATAGTTGGATAGTCAGTCCTCACTACGGGGGAACGGTCCGGATGAGATTTAAACTCCGGAAGAAGTCTTACAAAACGGGAAGCTTTGAGTAGTTTTTCCTAGGAAAAGCTTAGAGTATGTAATGTGCTTTGTGTTGTTAAAAAAATCTTAGAGAGTATATTGAGCACTTTTGGCTCTATTTACAGGGTATCCCGTAGTTTCTTGACATGTATTCTTGAGTATTGCTAAAAATAATGTGTCGTAAAGATGGTTACAGCGCCAGTCTTCACAGGGCACGACCGGGCTTATAAACCTATCCGGACTCCGCTTCAATGTACACAAGACTAACCACCCCCAAATGAGTAAATTAAAGTCAAGGGAAGTGAATAAAAGCCAAGACTTCTCGAGATTTCCACAAGCTTTTCCACAAGCAAAACCTCATCAAAGCATAGCCCTCCCAAAGACTATCTCAATATGTATAAACAAATAGTAAATGGGAAGAAAACGGCAAACAATAAACCGGAACCATCAGTATTCCAGCCTCGTGTAGACGTTTCCCGCTACACACAAGAATTAATATGTTTCAACGCTTTTATTGATTTGCGCTGTAGCCTACGAACCTTTCGCTGGTCACTGTCACAGTTTCACCACTTCTAGGGGGTGTCTGTTTCGTAGGGCGTTTCCAGTGTTTTCGGGTTGCATCACTCTCCGGCGCTTGGTGTGCGGCAAATGGAAGTTTGATTTTCACGCCACTTTCTCGGCGGTGCCGTAGCACCGTACGTGGATAAGAATGTGTGTTTGTTCTTTACGACTAGCGCAAAGTGCACGACGTGCCGAGCATACGCAAGTGCTCGCGCATGTATCACTACGCAATTCTTATCTTATCACGTTTCACGCCTGCAGGAAATGGGAACGAGGCGGAAGTTCGGCAACTTTCATGACACTTTTCCACGGGAAAATGTTGCACGAGTTGGTGTGTTTTGCTGTAAGTATTGAGGAAATGTTGTTTCCGGCTCAATTTTTGTTCCTTTAAATTTTGTCTCTTTAGACTGCCCGCAAAAATTCGATAAAATGCCCTCCATCGTTCTACGCCCAACAATTCAATTTGATCGCTTAAAAACAAGCAAGTGAATAAAATGCAGACGGGAAATTAATTGAAAGCCGCGAAAAGGAAATACGCCACGCTATCAACGCACCCTTCGCTCTTCACGGTCGCGCACTCGACACAAACGCATTTACCGCAAACCATTTTCCGGCACTAAATGACCTCATTCGGAAGGTAATTAGAGTGATTATTTTTCTCTATTTCTGCACTTGTGCGGTAAGAAAAGAGTTTTCCCGCTCCACCACTGTACATTTTCCGACCTCTGGCATGGGCTGGGTTTTAGAGTGCAATTAGTGTATGGATTAAAGCGTGTGGATCAACACTCGAAACACTCTTAGCAGCGTGCGCTAAGTAGTATAGGGGGGGATGAAAAGTTTTCCCAGCGCCCCAAGCATGACGGAATCTCAACCCATACCGAGAATTCACACTCGTGGGGAGATGGTTCTTTTCAGTTTTTTTTTTTCTAGCACATTTCTTTGCCACTTGGGGTTTCGCTGCATTAAAAGTGCAATCCACCAGGCGCCTCCATCGAGAATGATATTCCACGGAATGGGGGTTTCAGGGGTGGAGACTGGTGTTTGGTGAAGTTTTATGTTGATTTCCGTCACTATTCGCACAGTTAATGGGTTCCAGTATTTTGCTGTAGGTTTTTTTTTTGCTGTTGGTTTGTTCGAGGAAAAAAGTTTTTTCATTAAATTTCCATAGTTTCTCCTGGTTCTTCATTTTGTCTCCTCCGCACGAACCAGGTGAGGTGTCATTAAACCAGTATCGGTGGTAGAATTCCCAAACAACCATTCGAACGTTACAGAGCGGTTGCAGTTACGAGCTAGCATTTTATCCACTTCCCACCATAATTCCCCTTTCCCAGCGGGCAATTCTAAATCAGCGCCAAACCCACATCGCCCATTCAACGCGAATGGTTCCATGGGCAAAAAGTGAGCGGTGCGAGGCGCCAGTTTGCGAACGGGGTTTTCCGATCAGACATCCGGCCCTCATCATCTCGATAAGACGCACAAGTGCTTTATCGTTGAGCGAATTTAATTATTTTCTCACTCACCAATATCCCCGATCGGCGTACCCTCGGCACGCAGCATACCGGTACTGGCGCCGGTCAAACGACACAAACAGATATCCCTGCGAGATTGGCGAGCACACAAACAACCCAGCGGTGGGTGAAAGCTGAAGGGAAGCACTCGAGAGTGAGTAGGATCAAGAGCGCAAAGCGTAATCATAATAAGCGACCCCATTTACGGGATGCATCGAGAGCCACCATTCCTCGCCGGAATCGGATTCACCGGAAGATGGCGTCACCATTGCCGGGTTTTTGGATGATTGAACGCTTACCGCCCCACACGCTGTTGGCTAGGCTCCACCTTAAACGCGGGTTGGTAGAGATTGATCCATGAAAGGGCGAGGTGGAGAAAAAAATCAGGACGGAATTGATCGGGAAATGGACGGGTGGTAGATGGGTTAAGTAATTTTATTTTATTTATTTTTTGTTCCTGTAATCTTCTTCCCGCTTTTTGTCATGCAGCTTACAAACAAGGTAGAAGATATGAACAAAACGTTTCGTTCGTCGGGATAAAGGCGAGAGCATTTTCAAAGTAAGCAAAACGAGGCAAAGGGAGAAATCACACAAATAGGGAGCTAGGGCTATTTGTTTAATGCCGGTGAAAGAAATGCAACCTTTCTTAAAAAAAGGGGTTGAATTTGGTGTGACGACGGTCAAGAGCCTGTACTGTAGCTATACGGGAGGTTAGATAATGCTTGAGATTTTGGAATCCCTTCCAGACGACGGGGTAGCTATTCTGGTCCGGGGGTTTTTTTCGAGGGTTTTTTATACGGTTGTCAAACGAATCTTTAAATATAAATTTAAAGTGTAAGGGCAAGGAGGAAATAATAAATTATTTGGGCTACTGCAAATTCTTAATTGGCGCTTTTTTACAACTCTCAAGCTCTTGCAGAGCTGCTCATAAAGTAAAGCAGATAGAGAAACAGACTCTCGACGAGAAGCTCTTTGTCTGAGGGACGAGACTACAATTGCAATTTCACAACTTTTCCATCCAACTCATACTAATTTATATACTTATCAAGTGCTACAATTGCTTCGTGGCTCGTGGCAGTAATTCTCCAAATTGGTCAAGCGACGCTACCAGGGGATTCACTATCCAGTCCATTCTATGGATGCCAGGACGCATTAAAACTATTATTCAAGCTCAATTTGTGCCTATCACTCCTCCAATGTGCAATGTGGTCAGCCTTAAAAATACTTTACGGGCTGAGTCGGTCGGTACCATTCTCATGACAGTTCACCGGAGCCTGGAGAGTCTAATTCGCTGCATTATCATGAACTAAGCAAACGGCGCTCAGATCAAGTGATCGTAGTGGATGCTCCATGGCCCTTTCTTACATTAAAGAAAGAAAAATCTTTTTCAGCATTTTTGTCTTAAACTTGGCTGAAAAAATCGTCAATAAAGGTAACTCAATCAAAAATGTCCATATAAATGTTGTCCCTCCATTATGGATATCATTTGAAAGACAACAGATAATTTGGTAGATCACTAGGACACTAGGTATTCCCATGAAAATCATTATTCTATTTATTTTAAAACATACATTAGCGTCAATGTAAGCTTCAATAAGCGCTGTTATATTTCCTACCCAAGTTATTGTAGTTCTGAAGTTGTGAAGCCCAATTATGAACTACAAAATAGGGAAATTGGACCAAACCAGTTAATGTTTATAATTAACAATGCCTTAGCTTACATTAAAATTTAAACGATTTTCCAAGATAGAAAAATAAATATTTGTTGATGTATTACCTCGCAAACCGACGAACTTTGCAGTAAAAAGAGCTAGAGGATACGATACAGGGCCTACCAAAAAAAAATCCTAACATACTTTCCTCATTCATATCACACACACAAGCTGTTGCGCATCCGATTTTCGGCTCTCGTGGCGTAACAATACGGGGGAGCCTTCCGGTTATTATACTTCAATACATATTCAGGATTACCTTTTGTTACCGGAACAGGGTGGCCAAGTATTAGCCACCTTCTGTTGTCCCGTACGTGGTGTTAGCCCCACAAGCGGCTAAGCCTCAAAACATGATTTATTTCGACGATGATATCCGTGCCGTGGTTTTTTTTCTTCGCCAACCGGGCTGAAAGTGGCCGGGCCGTTGTAAACGAAATGTTTTATTCATACGATAAGCTATTAACGGGATTGTTATGAGCTTTTTTTCCTTCTGTTGTGTGTGTGTTAGCTTCCTGTTATTTCGAACACACACCGACGTCAATTGGGAGGGAAAGTTGTCTAGGCGTAATATTATGGCGTTTTCCATAGTTGATAAACGTTTGTGGGGTCAGTGTGTGACATCAGCCCGATGTTGCAGTATCGAAATCGACAGTATATATCGCACGAGATAAGCCTGGGACAACGCCCCTACTAAGGGGTCATGGGGTGGGAGATGGGATTGTTTGTAAAAAGGGTGACTGGGGTGGATGATAAAAAGGTGTGACCATATCCGTACGGTGTTGTAGAGGGAGTGTACCAGGTTTTTTTTTGTGAGGAAGCATTTTCCTGCACCCTAGAAATTTTTTTTAAATGAAGGGAAAAAATTGCCACCGTTCGCTTCTAATCCGCTGTCATAATTCTAATGGGTAACAGTTACAGAGTGTGTGAGGTTAACGAATGGCATGGCAAGGACCGAAAGAAACCCCCCTTGACATCATTAAACTATAGTTGCACTAATGACTGCGTTGAAGGGGAAAAGCAGTTTTCTATCTCCCCGTAATCAATGCTTAGCATATTGTGACGCATAACTTTTCGGGGCGGATGCTTCAGCTGGCAAAAGTTTTCGTGAGCTGGATAATGAACCCAAGGGCAAACGTTAAAGTGTATGGATAGAGAGCTGTTAAATTATAATGGTGACTTCCAAAATAAAATTACGCTCAAAATAAAGTAATTGGGTGGAAACATTATAAAATATTGGAAAAATAGCAAAAGAAGCTCCACGTCACATAGCCATCTTTTAATTTAAGTCTGTAAAGTTATGGTTCCTTCCGGGGTTGTTCCACTCGAACAAAAGCACAACAAGACGTTATCTAAATTCGGGTTCCTTTACAGCGTGAAGCGAACAACCTACTAGGGAAGGTAACAAAAAACAATTGCTGCAACTTTGCTGGCCGAGATGGAATGGAAAACCGAAACAAAACAGCGAACATTAAGGCATGAATGAAGGCAGATAGCCCTCCCAAAAAAACAACCCCGAACATCGTTCCGGTAGCAGCAGCGTGAAACCTGTGCATGCAAAAAGGCTGAAAAGTAGAGTGAAAATGCCCTCGGTCTCGGACGGTTGTCGTCCTCCCCTGTGGGCCGGTCGTCAAGTGTCGGATCTGACTGGTGGTCGGTGAGCTGTTAAGTGAGCGTTTTCATAGTTTGCACTTTGTACAATTTAGTACAGCAACGTCTTGTGTTGGGTGACAGTCGGTGCGGAACAAGAGCAATTAAGATAGCGCTAGGTTCAACTTGCACCACGCTCACGTTTGAACTTGCTGTCCACCGTTGGACCAAGCGTTGAAATTTATGTGCCAGAAGTAGCTAAACGGTGCAATCGGAGAGGTGATAGCAAAATGGCATTGGGTGAAAGAAGAAAATCTTTTTCCGTAGTTTGAAGGAACCTCTTTTTTGTTATCAAGAAGTATCAGAAATACTGCTATAATTGGGCCATTTTTCCTTCATACATTGTGCAACTGATCGGGCCAGAAAATGTGATGGCACTCCCAAGTGGTTAATAACTAATGAGCCGGAAATACCATCATAATACCTACTAATTGTAGCCTGGTTTCCACCCAACAAGAGACTATTTGGCATTGTTTTTCCTGGGAAAAAAATCATCAAACTTCTTTCAGCCGGGAAATTTGCTGGAATAGTGTAATAAGTTTTCTTCGAAGCAATTACGTTCATCCGAATCGAAGCCGAACGCACAAGAACTGCTGTTGCTGCTGCTTGAGGGCAGCTTAACGTGGCAGCGCAGAACGATTGATGATTTCCCAGCTTTTCGATGGCCAGTTTTGCTATTTCGAGAAGCGCTTCTGAATCTTTTATGCGCTCTGCCGGTCACCAACCTCTTCCCGAAGTTCGTCCGGCATGACTCGAAAATGGCGACTGGACAATAGACCATCGGGTCGTCGGATTTCGATGGGCAATGAAAGTTTGTGGCCCAATATTGTTGGCCAACACTTTGCTGGCACTGTCAGCTTCGGTGTAAGAAGCGCTTTTGCCCGTTACCAAGCGAGCACGAGCTCGGGGAACCGTAATGGTGTTGGACCATTTTTACACTTCTTACATTATGCAGTCGATTGCACACGAAAAGATTGTCGACAAAAGGCGATGGCTTTTTGATAGCGCGAATCTTGCTGTGGAACGGTTGCGAGTTTTGTTGTTGCTTGAAGTGTTTTGTTCATTGTGGTGTTGTGGGATGCTGGGTTGAGTAAAGGAGTTGAGATTACTAGGGTAGACAGTTTAACGATTATCTGCGCGTGGTGATCCCTTTCGTTTCTCATTGAGTGGTTAGGTGATATTTATTGTGCATCCACAGTAAATCTTTCGAGGGTTTTAATAATTTTATGCTATCATGGAGAGTGTTTTGTGGTATTTTGCAGAGTTTTTAGTTGGTAAAGCAACATCATCACTTACGCCTCTGGCACATGGACGTTGCCCAAAACCGACGAAACCGACGAGAATTTCAGAATCTCAGGACAATGGCGGAGCAGCTACAATAGAGGAGCTCCACGAGCAGTTCGGTGATCCCACTATTGTGCAACAAATTAGACTCGCCATGGTCCGCTGGGCTGATCATGTCATGAGAATGACTCCGGATGTCAGCCCGAAAAGTCTATTTTGGTCACCCATATGGACAGGTGATGATAGGCCCATGAGAAGTGATGGTGGTGATGCGATTGGCAGAAGACAGCTCTAGACCATGAGTAAGTAGCGCCTGATAAGTAAGAAAGTAAGTAGTAAGTAAGGCAATACCATCAACATTTATATCAATGGCTGAAGTTGCTACTTCTAATCAGACAATATGGTGAAAACTCCACGAGTTTGGACGAGCCTAGCAGATGAGAGTTATCTCGTAGCACACTTTAATACTATAGTAAAAGTCTGCCCTTATTCAAGTGTGGGACTCGGTAGCATAAACGCGTTGGTAGTTCTAAAAAAAAACTATTATTTTTCGATCTCTTTGGAAGGTATTTTCTATGGTTCGACGATGTATCAAAGCCTCTGAAATTTCAGCACAATGTAAGAATTTTTTTAATATTCTGTACTGCTTCTTGGAGTTATCATCTTTGGCACTACAACCTGTCTTCTTCTGGTTTCCTTTACTTGATTATGTTCAAGAGTTCATACTGGGTTCTAACGTGTGAAAGACCGGCAAAGCAACCTAGTAAGCAACTTAGTGTAGGAAGCGATTGGTTGTGGTTTTATAGCGTCCTTACATTGCATTGCCTACCACTCTTCTGATTTTGACTCATACACTTTCCGATTTTGACATATAGGCAGCGGGTCATGGGAAATTCAAACTTTTCAAATCGATGACGAATAGTAAATAAGCCTCTGTCGCGTCGTTCTGACAGCGGAGCGGAGCGAATCAATCCTTGAGCTGCAGACACAGCACGGGCGAAATGAGACGAATTCGTCCCAGTAGAAACCATTTCAAAATGAACTCTCACTAGCAGCGGTGAAGGATGATTGACCGGGTGCTGTAAGAGGCGCGCGCTGAGATAAGCCTCTTTCCACACGTAGCGGATGATCGCAGCTGATTTGAAATTCTGTAAGTGAAGTATTAAAGTCAAAAGTCCGAAACGTGTACTAGCCGGGGAGTGCTTGTTGCCGGACAGAACAGCCTCTAAAATGCGATTTCAGCTTTTTGTCATCAGAATAACAGATCTACAGACCACGAGATGTAGCTTTATCATCAGTTTTTCTTAAGGAATATATCCAACCAAGTGCCATAAGAGATTGACGATGTTAATGATACCTTAGCAACTGAATACCCCGGCATTAAAATTATATTCCAATCTTGCGAGAGTTATATGATCGCTTTTAATTTTGCATGGCTTTTAAGCATTGTAATTTCTTAACGGGTTTTTGCTATAAATATGCCTTCGAATGCAATAGGATATTTTTGATCATAAATTTGTAAGTGAATCATTTTTTTATACAGAATTTTTAGCAGACAACTTGCTTAAAATTTTGTTGAAAAAGGTTTGCGTATTAAAATATTTTAGAGCTATTTTATAGAAGATTTTCAACAGATTTATCATGCTCACTGCTTAAACTTACTTTATTTTATTTTGCTCTCTACTATACACGAATATTCCACAACAGAACATTATTCACAGCTTATTTAACCAACACTGCCAACCATAAGCAACGTCCAATAATGTCTTTAGTTACGAGCCTTTTAATTATTTCCTTAACTACCGTTTTTTTTACTGCACCAGAACCAACCCATTCCACACCGGAATGCAGTTAGCATCAAGGTTAAAAAGAAATCAGTAATGGGTATTGTTTATGTTAATTAGTCGCACATTTTGCGCATACTTTTATGGTCGACTTGTAAAAGCTGCTTTTACCTCATGCAAATAGCTCCGAATGGACGTAACATAACTTTAGCACTTGTTCGCAGGCCAAAAAAAAAGCATCCGATACTTCCTTGACAAACTGACCACCGCCCGGCCGGGCAGGTCGTACGATGGTGCTTTATGTCGCTATTTCATCAACGGCAGTGGACGCTCAAAGCTATCCAGCAGCAGTTCCACACATTCACATTCGGAGAATTGAAAGTTAAAAATTGGTCTCTGAAACTGTTCCGCCGGTGTCTCCGGCGAAGGGCAAAGTTTGTACCATGTCTGACTGGTGGTGGTCGCCCGGGTTCCGGGAGCGGGCCTTTTTGTCGGTATAATTTTCACATATTCATCATGGTTGAGATTGGCTTCTGGGGCGGTGGCAGGCCAATCGTAACGACACTTGCAAAAAGGTAGTGCGCGCTACACCGAGCTACACCGTAATAAATCTTTGCAACACATTTTCCAAACCGCCTAACCGAGTGATGGCCATAAATTTCATTCCGATAAACCCTTTTCTCAACACAACCGGCCGGGCACTGGAATGGGGAATTGTTTTTGGAACGAATGCTTTCGAAAGAAGCGCAACTGGAATTTGGTGCCGGTGGGTATGGTATGCAGAAAGTTGGTTTCTATATTAGCTGGAACTTCTTGATAGTGTGGTTGGTTGAATGCAGTGGAAAAGGTTTAAAGTTATTCAGAAGGAAAAAAAACTGTTTTAAATACACTGTAAACCTGAAGAATAGCTATGTTGGTGAAAAATGTATTCTAGCACGCCTACAGTCCCCAAAGGACAACTACACCATCGTTAGGTTTTATTATTGTTTTAACTGTTGCTATAAAAATTAGCTCCGCAATTATGCTTCATAGGCCGGCCCCAGTTTTGCAGTGGGGAAAATGATTGTTATTGCTATTATTATACCACCCTTGGAGCGTCCTGTGCAGACCCGCAGTTTGCCTCATCATGAAACGCGGTAAGGTTGCAAATTACGCATTTTGCCTTTGAAAAATTATGAACCGTCACGGTATTTCGCGGTTGTTTTTTATTCTCTATAAACGTGTTTCCTCTTTGAACTCCGAATAAAAACACACACACACACACACAAATGGCTGTAAAATTTGATACGCGCGTGCAAGACATTATTTGCCGCATTTTCTGACAATGAAAGGTGAAACTTCTTTATCTTGCCTGGGCCGCCAGAAATGGAGAGTCCAGTCAGACCGGACCGGAGTTTAGGTTTCATTTTGATAAACGTTTCATCTGAATCGAAAGATCGCGTAATAAATGTTTGCTGGTTGCTTTGCCGAGGCATTGCTTTGCTGAGAAGCCGTGAGCTTTGGTTTCATTTTTCCCCTTCGTGCGGTGTGGCCGGATAAGAGTGGAAGATTACGTCACCGGTAATCTACGATTAATATTGCGGTGTTTCGCTTTTCGCTGCCCGTTGTGATGGATGTAATAAATTCGCCACGAATTACCGGTCACGGGAAGGATCTTACTTGCTTCGCTGAAGTGTGGTGCGCGTACTTTTTGGGAGTTGTTTACATTTTTCCAGCGAGAGCTGGGTTTTTGTTTGTGGTTAGGTGGGATGGAAAATATAGATGTCTGCCAATCATTTTTCTAGCCTCGTTTGAGCTTCTGAACTTGTAAATAATATGTAAGAAGTGTTTTGTCTTTACGAGGATGTGTGAGCATGATGAATCTATGTGATTTATCCACCAAGCCTTGTAACGGATCAATGCTAGGGTTTACCGAGTCCTCCAAGCACAACATCACGATACAGATTTGTCTCAGATATCTAGTTGATAGCTTAGTATGGCCAGTGGCGGATCAACCTAGGAGCGGAAGGAGTGGCCGCTCGGGGCCTCATCGGTTAGGGGGGCCTCGTCGGCCAGGGAAATCTTGTTGTTTACCACTAATATCACAATTAGAGGGGCCTCAACTGCTATTCCGCTCGGGGCCTCCAAATATCTTGACGCACCACTGAGTATGGTAGTTTATTAGTACAAAGTTAACAAAATCTGTAGATAGCTATAAGTAGTTTAAGTTTTACTTCAAACAATGTACTTTCTGGCCTGCAAATTTTAGCTCTCTTGATTTTTTTTGATAGGACTTGATTTTGTCTGGATAGGACTTTAGGGTTTTGACCAAGTTGTGTTAGTGCTTGGTTTCGCTACCAACATACCAAACAATCGTCGCCGATGTCAGTGTTATCCATAAACAAGTTATTCCTGCTTAACTGAGCTGGGCAGAGTGATTTCTTCTTCTTTTTTCTTTTCTGTTTCTGTCAAAATTCTGTCAAAATCAGCTGAATGAATTTCAGAGGGAATAGAGGCAAAGTGAAGCGCTGTGCTCAACATTCGGAGTCTGATTTCCTCTATATATCTCCAATTCTTTGGTTAGTGGTTAGGGGGGTCAATATTATAGGCTGAACATCTACGGCGTTGTACGAATCGTTCACATGATCGAAGCATGTAGACTTTCAAGATTAAATTGAGGTCTAATAGGTCAAAGAAAAAGTACTTGCATGTCGCAGGCTCTCGTTATAAATGAGCCAGACTTGTTCTTCTCCCTTGGAACTTTAACGTCGAGAAGTCTCGGCCTTCTGGCATTTATGGCTTTCGTTGACTTGATTTTATCCGAATCAAAGTAGTCAGCCCTACGTATGGGAAGGCGGTCTGGATGGGATATGAACCCCGACCCTGCCTTATGAAGACCGGCGCTGTTATCGCCTCGGCCACCGGACCGCTTTCGGTCTGCCATGGACCTAACTAGAAGGCATAATATCTGTTCTGCACTATCGCGCGTTAGTAGAGAAGCTTTATTACCTTGTCATTTTCTTTAATTCGATTATCTCTATAATACTGAATCGAAGGAATTTCAGCAATACAAGAAATGCGCGATTTATAGAACACTGAATTGTCATGTATGCTTCTAAGGGCAGGACACCTTGACTATGCTGGCAGAGGATTGCTCCTCCCATTTTTCATGGGCAATAAAACTGGAAGAAAACAAATGCTAGAGAATATGATGAGTCTCCTGGATTTTACCAAGAATATGCATCGTCACAAAGCGTAAAGGATCGCAATCTTCTTATTTTCTAGATCAACTGAATCTAAACCTGTCAGAATTCCGTTACACCCTTTGATGAAGGAACACAGCGCAGGAACGAGTTTCCTGAGCAATGATTGGTTATATGACCGTATCAACAAATCGTTCTCAATCTTAAGCAAAAAAGAAGAGGTTTTTCCTGTTTCTGTGGCAAAAAACTCAACGGTATTCATCCACCCCAATTATTACCCCCAAAAATACCACAAAGAGTCAGATAGAATGGAATGGATCCCTGAAAGTCATTCTGATGGTGAGTGCTTCCTATTAAAATTCATTTAACAGCCCGAGGTAAATATTTTGTAACGACTCTAAAGCTAAAATCACCTTCTCGTACATCACCATAGTGAAGATCACGATCTCTTACGTGACCACATGTATAAGAGTAGAAATCAACAGAGATCTCTTATGTGACCACAACTTTAATCACAATAAATAACACACATAATGGTAACTTGTGATGAATCTAAATAAAAAAATCATGATCCAGTGCGTAAGACCGATTGAAAAGAATATCTACGAACCATGCTCACAATACAAGAAAAACACTTGATCAAGCTTCACTTTAACCTCACAAATTTGATCAGAAACTCAATAAAATACAATCTCACCCTAGCGCTCATACCGCACAGCAGTACTACCTTGCATCATAATGGCATTTGGTTCTTTTTAATATAAAATGATTACCTTCATCGCACGAATGAAAGCCTGGCAGCGGTCTTGCACGCCCGACCGGCAGCCAACGCCGACAGCCGGAGTACGGAGAATTATGTAGTGATTCTGTCCGCCAAACCGTTACCCGATTGGGGTTCGAATGAAAAATCCCATCCAAAAGCAGAGGTGGTGAACTCGTGTGCTTTGATTTGCATATTTTATGCATTATTCTTGTTTGCCATCGTTAGCTTCACCGGTTCGAACTTGCACACACACGCACACCGAGGGTTTCCTTCCGCCGCATGGTAAAGATTTTCAGTTAGCATCCTTTGCGAGCATGCAGGTGGTTGGTGCAGAGTTCCCGCTTTTGCCCACCAACCCCGGGAGGATTGTTTCATTTCCTTCCGTTCGAATATTGGACGGGGGTGGCAACACAATCGAGCTTCCAGCCCGGGCTCCTGACCGTTGTGATAAAGAGCAGGATATTACCCCTTTCTTTCACGTTCGCGTTTTCCGTGTGCGTTGCGAGAGCTTTTCCTTTAGGCATAAATCGACCCACCGACCGATGGAAAGTCGTACGTTTGGACGTGGGACGTTTTCGGTGTGTGCGCGAACGCAAACAGTATCCAATCACCATGTAGACGAGATTGAAGAAGAGCAAAAAAAAAGGCAATACCTTACTGGACAGGTCCTTGGATCCCCGGGGTTGCTGGTACGAACGATCAACCTGGCCGTTATCTTTATAACGGACTGCAGCAAAAAAAAGCGAGCAATAATAGCAGCGTGTTGTAATGAATTCTTATTGCATCGGCTGCTTTCCTGGAACAAGCGTGAGCCGTGCGGTTGTGTGAAGTAAAAATAGACTTTCCCGTCCCGGTGCGGAGGTGATGGTTGCAGCTTGAAGCTTGATGGAGGATAATAAATGGTGAGCCGGGCTGGGTTTACTTGTTTTGCTGTTACCCGATATGAATAATTCGCTCGGGGAGTTTTCCCAATTTCACACCACACTGCCTCGCTGGCGGGATTTGCGTTGCAGTCGTTGTTTGTGCGTTGCAGAACCTCCAAAACAAGTTGTTATGAATATTTGAAAGAAGGTAGAGGTATCTTATTTTTTTAAATTATTTTGATGTTAACCTATTTTATCTTACGCAAGTGTTATAAATATTTTAGCTTGTACGTTATTTTAAAAATTACTTAACGGAAACAATAATTTGAGTTAATAAAATTGGTTGCTCTTTGTTCGATTCTTCAGATAGAAAAATGAATACATAGCTATTTTATTTTAAGTCCGTAGCTTACGAGCGAGTAACAGTTTGCTTCACTTTGAACCCTTCCAAGAATTAGCAAGGGATTGGGAAGGATTGCCATAAATCCTAGTGTAATTACATATCCATTACGCTTCATCTTTCCATTGAAACATCTAACTACCATCTCATAAATACAGCTGGACCAATCTGGTCAACTGTCTGCTCTACTATTTTCAACCATATTAATATTAATGTTGGATTACAGCTTAAGGCTAAGGATTTAAATAAGCTTTCCAAAAGATTTGCCGACCTTAGAGGCATGTTAGTCAGCTTTTTAAAATTAATAACGTAAAGTTACCTTATAAATAATTAAAACAGCGAAAGACTCAACGCTTTTACGCTTACGCACTCCCGCAGCACCGATAACATCCCATTAGGTATACCTTGATTTACGTAATCATAGGAAGGAACGAGAAATACAATAATTAATTAAAATCCGTTGCATGCATCGCTTTTCATCCCTTTTCTCGCTCCGATCTGCATCAATCCTTATAAAGTTGATTAAAACGGGGGAGATCCCTTTTGCTCGATTGGCATACGGCGCATAGCTACTGCCAGTGGGCGATGTGTAATAAAATTTTTAATTATCTTTCATCAATGGCCATTGGTTCATATCTGTCCAAGTGTTGGCCAGCAGCTTGACGACCAGCAGCTGAACGCGCCTGCTTTCCAACAGGAAAATCTTTTCCCCCGTTCAGGGTATTTAATCACTTTCGACATTAATAACCAATGAACCGATGGATAGTTTGAGCATCATTAAGTGGATGGTGTTTGTGGTGGCGAAATGAGGCACTGGATTGCATAATAATTATGCTTCCTTGGGAAAAGTTTTTTAAATTGCTTTCTTTTTCTTTTAAAATGTCTTGGTAGTTTGAAGTTTTTCTGTTCCGGTAAAAGAATATTTTTAGAACATAAGAACATGATTGAGTAATAAATTCAAAAAATATATATTGTTTTTTGGTAGATGTCGTTACTAGTTATGTGAGTAATATAAGTACAATTATTGTATTAAAAAGTATAATAATTTACAAGTTTTTTGTTTTTTCATTGTAGAACTTCCTGTCACTAAAACTACAACCCTATCACTAAAACTTTTAATATACAAAAAAATACAGTCATAAACTGATACTTACTTACTATGTCCTTCGAATGTAAGATATACTTACTTACTTTTTCGACGATACAACCGCTTCGCGGTTTTGGTCTGCTGCAACAATCCACGTTAATGCACAAGGTCCTGTGTCTTTGTCAGCCAATCGATTATCTCGACCGTACTGGCGGACGCGACAAAGCCAACACTCAGTCTCAGTTTGGAACTAAAGTTTGGACGGTTTAAAAGCACTTTTCGGGCTGAGTCGTCCGGTGTCATTTTCATGATGTGACCAGATGGTGAAATCATCGGACAGCTCAACGAGCTCGTCATTGTAACAATTCCTCCATTGTCCTGAGATTTTGAAATCCTCCAGAGCACCTTCCTCTCGAACGCGACTAATAGGATTTCGTTAATCATGGATCATGGATGGAATCATGGAGTCCATGTCTCAGAGGCGTTTGTGAATACTGCGACTATAAATGTTCTGTACAATCCCAGCTTTGTCCGTCGCGATAGGTATTTTGAGTGGAGAAATTTCCTCAGGCGGTAGTATGACCGGTTGGCCTTAAGGTATTGCATCGTCGATGAACGAAACTCTAGACTAAGCTCTTCAGCGCCCAGTGCAATATTCTTGGTGAATCGCTACCGGCGGACCTTATTCTAATATTCTAAGTCCAAGACGAAGTAGCAACTGATCACTAAGGCTCAGAGAGAGAGAGAGAGAGAGAGAGAGAGAGAGAGAGAGAGAGAGAGAGAGAGAGAGAGTTGCAAAATGCGTCCATGCAAAATGGATCCAGCTTATTCCCGTTAAAATAGCAATACTTTAGAGGAAAGCTTTCTGTATGAAAAATTGAAGTCTTGAAACCAGTCATTTTTTTCAATAAATTCAAATTAGTTATGAATACGTAACAACAAAATCTTCTTTACTAGTACTAAAATAAAAGAAAACCTCCACACACATACAAAATAAATGTAACAACACACAGAGAAAGGCAGAGTTCACTGAGTCGCCTGAGTAGGCAATAAACATTGCAATGGCCATACAGAAATCTTTTTCTGCGGCCCTGGCACGATTTTACTGCCGTTGTGAATATAGCATTTTTACGATCAATTTCGCACGGGCCAATGTCCTACGCTGGGCACGATTTTGCTCTGAAGGGCTTAAGGTGAGTGTGAGAAAAAGCAATATTCCAACGGCCACATCACCATCATCAACTGGTTGTGCGTTGTGGTTGTGCTGTCATAAATCGTACCGAAGACTCGTCTAGTCGGGGGTTCTCAACGAGACACGTTCACACGAGCAAAATCTCCAAAATGCTTGCTCCAATCAACCATGGGAAGGATTCAGGATTCACTTACCTACGGTGTGAATTAATTCAATACTCGGTTTGCACGGGGCAGTTCGGTCGCTACGATAAGCACAGGAAACAAGGGCACAAAACGTGTGCTTGGTTTGATGGAAGCTATGCTAATGGTGATTATTTGCGGTGCGGCTACCAGTGAAATAATTTTGCTAGGCAAATGATGCAAACATATCAGAGGATTATTACGGGGAATTTGGTAGGAAGATCAGTGCTAAACTTTACAACCATTCATCGCTCCGAGGGATCCGAGTGAAATGAGGATAGCAAGTTTTACGCCTCCCCAAAAACGCCACCGAAATATGGTATGCATAAAAACAGGCGTGCATAAAATTTTATTTGATGGTTTCAGTGGAAATTGTGTTGTCCGCCTTGTAAAGTGAATTGGCAGCATTTGAATCCTGAAGGATGATGTGACCAACTAGGAGGCTAGTAAAGGGTTCCCCCTTTATTATATGTGTTGTGTTCGTAAAATGTTTGATGATACCCCACCGGAAGATTAGCATAATTTTGGACGAGTATAAAATATAACACAGCGTTACAGTGTCAATAAACTAGAAATCATTTGAAATATAGTGATGCATTCAGGGAAAACCAGTAACATTCCACCATTGATATGAAGCACCGTACAAACACATTCACACAAGAAATCCGAAATGCCATCAATTTTCAAACGAGGATGACGTGCTGCAACGATGCATGAAAATTGTTCACACTCATCTGCCTCGGCACACTCACACAAAGCAAAAAGGGGCAAGGGTAACGGCGTGCAACAAAACGATATCATGGCCACGCCGTTTCCCATCGGACAACAACGGAAGCAACCGTGCGAATCAACATCAGAATGTCATACAAAAATGTGCCTGCCACAGTCCCGAAAGCGATGAGCGTCCACACATTTCAATTCCAACCGATCGTGTCGATGTTGGATGCCATCCAATTTGTAATGCGCGCTTTATACGTTGTACGAGCCACGGTTTTGGTTGCGTTTGTTACACTCTGCTGGAACTGGGTTGGTGGTCAACTGAATCGTACCAACGGAGCGGAGAAGAAGGACTGACAACCACACACGCGGGAAAGGTTATCGCATAGTCCACGGGAACTGTTCGCAAACCACTGCTGTTGACATGGTTGTTAGTTTGCAGAACCCCCGTATTCCAAGCACGGGTGGATCCTGGTGAATGAATTTGAGTCGGGTACGATGGACATGCGCTGATGGCGCGAAATCAGGTCGGGATTGAAGCTACATTCCCGAGCCACACATAACAATCATGCGTATCAGTGCAATATTTTCCATTTTATCCATGGGGAAAATGCAGACGGGGTTGAGAAGCTTACAAATCTGGTTTTTAAGAATGTGCAAACCAATAAGTGCAACAAACAAGCTACCCTGTTATTTTGTGACAGCAGGTGATTATGGTACTAATTTAATGGTACGTTCAAGTGTGCCCGAATAAATAAATACAAAATTAAAGAACAACTTTATTTGTTTTGTTAATATTTTAAATTAGTTTTAGTTTGCTTTTCTCTATCTTCAAGCTAGTGGCTTTGAAGATTCTTCAAATGGTTCGAAAAATTATAAAATCGATTTAATAAGAATGTCTTGTTGGTTTTCGATCTGCTCAGGACATTTATCTTGTTGAGTACATAATTTACATAATTTCTCTTCTCTTTATAGAATGATCGCCAAGTTTTTGGAAAGGTTTATGCTTCCCATCCATTAATAATTATTGCCAGACTTCTTTGCTTTGCTTCCAAACCGTGAAAAGACATTTTATGTGGAATGATCTCAGATGGAAAATGGTATTTATTGTTCCTTGAAAATGTATTTATGATTCTTAACCTTCATTACACAAATATATTATTCCGTAAATATAAAAGTATAGTGAAATAACACGAAAACAAGGTTATTAAAGTTAAACATGCCCTTAATAGATCTTAGTTTTATTACTAAAGAAGGACGTTTAAAATATTATGTTTCAGAAATCAGTACCAAAAAGACAGACAGAGATAAAATTTGTGTTTAAGAACGCTTTGTAAGTTAGATCAATTTTTTTTCTCAAGAGCTCTGGAATTTAATGTACACTGATTGAAAAAAAATTAAGCAGGATGCTACAAGTATTCATTTAGAAATTAAGCAATATATTGTATGTAGGAGTTTAGGATAATTAAGTTAGCTATCAATTACTAAATATATGGCTTTTTTATTCATAAAGAACGGTCTGGCCGTAATGCTAAATAGATGGCTTAAGTGCAGCAGAAAGATCATTTGGAACAAAAAGAGCATAGAGCTTGTAGGGCGTATTGCCTACATTTAGGCGATGATTGATAAACAACCTCAACATGGCTTGAATTTTCTTTCCTCTTCACGATTCAAGGCATCTTAATATTTTTTTAAGTCTGTAAAGGGTAAAAGACTCGAGAAGGCCCCCCCTAGAATCTTTTGTGTGCAGCACTGTGGCCTGTCATTTTTGTTGTACAGTGGGATTTCTGTATGGTCAAAACCCATTTGATGTAAACATTGTGCATTGTTCCTTAATACTGTTAATAGACAGCGAGTAGAACTTGATACAATACATTTTAACAAGTGGTTTGAGATGATGATATTCTTATGTTTCCTCCTTTGCTGAATATCAATGCACGGTAACAAGTATTCATCGAATTACTGTTCCGTTACCGTCCGAGAACGCCGTGCATGTTTTAGGCCCGATTGTTCACCCCTAGTGCGACTGAAATCTAGTACGAAGCTCCTGTAACCCAAAATGAATGGTAGGGTTAGCGGAGAGGGGATTTTAATCAAATATTAACAATATTTTATTCGACTTCCTTCAACCAATTTTGACCACACTGAAAGCACACTAAAAGCTCACTGTGAAGCTCTCGTAACGTGTAATGCGGATTACATACCTTTAGGCGTAAATCCTACAGCGCCTAACAAATTTTGTCAGGGGGGGGCCTTCTCGAGTCTTTTACCCTGTAAAGTGTTATGCAAAATCGAACTTTTTGGAAACCTTTGTTCAAACAATGTTTTTTTGTACTTTATGAAAAATAGTGAGCACATCAGGTAAAAGACTCGAGAAGGCCCCCCCTAGAATCTTTTGTGTGCAGCACTGTGGCCTGTCATTTTTGTTGTACAGTGAGATTTCTGTATGGTCAAAACCCATTTGATGTAAACATTGTGCATTGTTCCTTAATACTGTTAATAGACAGCGAGTAGAACTTGATACAATACATTATAACAAGTGGTTTGAGATTATGATATTCTTATGTTTCCTCCTTTGCTGAATATCAATGCAAGGTAACAAGTATTCATCGAATTACTGTTCCGTTACCGTCCGAGAACGCCGTGTATGTTTTAGGCCCGATTGTTCACCCCTAGTGCGACTGAAAACTAGTACGAAGCCCCTGTAACCCAAAATGAATGGTAGGGTTAGCGGAGAGGGGATTTTAATCAAATAATAACAATATTTTATTTGACTTTCTTCAACCAATTTTGACCACACTGAAAGCACACTGAAAGCTCACTGTGAAGCTCTCGCAACGTGTACTGCGAATTGCATACCTTTAGGCGTAAATCCTACAGCGCTTAACAAATTTTGTCAGGGGGGGGCCTTCTCGAGTCTTTTACCGCACATCATCCTTAGAGCAGTCCACTTTTCTTCAAACTTCCCAATGAAAACCGAAAACACGGACAATTTAAAAAAGGAACACGTTTCAGCAACATCATGCCGCGTCCTATTTGCTCCCTGTGTTCAGCGATGATTAATGAAAGCTTGCAGCCCAAAACGAACAATGATAAACTGATGGAATAAATTTAACGAAATCCATGTGTCTCCCATGCTGCTGCTATCGGCACGGAATATTGGAGTCATAATTCATTGGTGTCTTTGTCGACGAGGCTTTCTGCGGTCGTGGTTATACGGCAATGGTTACGTGCAGCATTTCCTTTGTGTGTTTTCTTTTAGCCTTAGTATGAACATTAAAGGGCAAATAATAAAAAAGAGCCAGAAAAACAAAAGCACCAGCAATGAAATTTGGGTGTTTTTGTTGTTGTTCAAGCCAAGAGCTCGCTGGGAAACAAATTAAAGGTAAGAAATTGTGTGCCAATGTGTTACGCATAAAGCTTCTAGGAAAAACCACCAGCCGCGTTTGTTGGGCTGTATGAAGGATTTTTTTTTCTAACGCACACACACACAAACAAAGGTGAACAAAGAGTACAGTCAATTTCACAAATGGCCGTATGCTTTTTTGATCGACAAAATTCACCATGCTTGCTTTTTTTCTACAGGTGCAAAACACTTGTAGGGCTTGCAGAAGCAAACCGGCCGTTTGCTGAGCCGCTTTGATGCTTTGGTGGTGATTTTATCCTCACCTTTGTCGGTCGGTTGTCAGGGCGACGGACTGGATGCTGACTAGATGCTTCAATTTCATTTACAATGTTAAGCGTTCGTCAGCGGCATCCGACCGTGACCTGTTGGAATCGTTCCTAAGAGCTCCTGAAGAGCTCCCGTTGGGAAGTCATGGAGCACTTTTTGGGGATTCATTGTCACGAACTTACCACTAAACACCAAAGCCTACCGAAAGGTGTGACTTTTTCTGATAAATTTGAATACCTTGATAGAATGAGGTATTATATTTGGCTTTGATGAAGCTTATATAGAAGGTGTTACATGTTGATTGAAACAAGTCACAATGTAAACAGTTATAAATAAATCGATGAAATTAGACTTTAAACGAACGAAGAAACCTCTAAATATCTTTCAATCGATTATTCAACGATGACTACCTTTCATGTTGTTTTCGGCAGGATTGAGTTAAAATTGAGAGAGTTGATCAAAATTTTATATAATGATTCTACGTATCAACAGACTTCAACTTCAACTAGTAAAGTTCAACCGTAAACTTCCATAATGAGCTTTCTTTTTCCTCGTTTTCTCGCCCGACTTATTGCCTTTATTTTCACACCCACACACCCATTTCGACGCCTTTGGTTGAAGATTTAATTTATTGAATGTGACGCACCAGCGTGTGTCGGCGCGCTCGTTGAATCAACCTCTCAAGCAAAACCACACTTGATCGTTCCCGCTCCTTGAGCCGGCTCGCGCCGTGGCCTTGGTCGCAAAAGCTTCCTTCCGCAGCCTTCAGCAGCTCAACAGTGCCGCGCATTGGTTGGGTTTTGCGGTGCGTGGGATGACGAAGAAACCCCACCGAAAACCAGCATCCGCCAGGGATAATAATCGTAAAATATGACCTCGAGCATAAGCAGCTGGATATATCCTTCCGGTTTTTGGTGAGCTACAGCTTCCCAGCCCGTCTCGTCCCCATCGTGCCACCGGAAGCGACTGTTCGCCAGGCTTCCAAAATGGTGCCTTTTGTCGACAAGCGCTTTTTGCTTTTACCGAGCGCATCCGATCTGAAGTCGTTCGTCCGGAGTTGTAGACGATACGAACGAGCAAAACTAATGCTGGGAAGTACTACAGAGGCATCACACACACACACACAGTTCTAGTAGTAGTCAGGAAATTTATTTGCTCACGTCCGTACTCGAACCTTTAGGAGTCTGTATATATCCTATGTTGTGTTTTAGACAGGACAGGACGCTTCCATTGCGTGGGATGTGATAATAGGCACGAATCACACGCGCTCGTAGCTATTACGGATGATGGCTTAATTTTGTCAAATATTTGCTACCTTTTGAAGTAGGCACAGCCAAGGGCCAAATATTTGTTCCGGGCTTCGGTGTTGAGTAGTTGAAAGCTTGAAGTAATGATTATTGGAGTGATCGTACTGTTTGCGTGATCTTTAAACTTTTTAAAACAGCCAATGAAGATGGACGGCGACACTCGACGTAATGTTCCATAATTACCGTGCCTATTCGCACCACACTCATCACGCCGCACACCATAATTGAGCTTTGATGTATACTTTTCTCCAAATTACGTATTCTATTAACTTCCCGAGCTAATGATGAAGGTTTAGGAACAAAGCCAACCCTCTGCTTCTTCGCTAACCACCCATCCATCGCACGAAGGCCACCGTTCGTGTGGCAGAAACACATGTTTCAGTTTCGTTTAATTGCGCACAAAACAAAGACCGGCATGTGGTTATTTTTAGTGCGCCCGATAACTACACCTCGATGTCTCGAGCATCCTTAGGACGGTGTGTTTCGCAGGGAAAGGATTCGTGTGCCGTTGAAAGCAATTTTCCCCTGCCCACCTACTCTGCAGCTTTTCCAATAATCGATAAAACCAATTCCACCATCGCAGGAGATCCTTCCCCCGTGGTTGGCAGTCGCTGCTCAACGGCAGACTTGCAGAAAAGGTAAAGGGTTTTTGCGTGCTTGGAAGAAATTAATACACCATAACATGATACTACTTCGCGCATCGCCCACCATTGCACATCAATTGCGTGCGATATGGGCTTTCGTTTGTTTTAGCGTGCTGGAATAATTTTCCCAGTGCAAAGAGCCTGCCAAAGAGGAAGGCTTTCCAACGCGAAGCTAAGAAGCTACGAGGTCGGTAAGTCACGGGGGCTAAAATGTGTGTTCCGTTGGCCTTTCGGTGGGTGTTCGGTGGTGCAAAATGGCTTTTATGATGATTATTGGTGGTTTTGATTCGAGATGGTGGCTTGGAGCAATTTTTTTGTTGTTGTTCAGTTATTGCATCCGGCGTTAGAAGGATGCTTACACAAACATACAGCACAGCAATTAGTGGAGGCGATTGGAATGACATTTGAGAGAATTTAAAACCACACCAGCCAGGGATGGGGTTTTTGCTGGAACGCAACGTGATGGCTTTGAAAGTATTGAATTCGGAAAAAGTAATGCTTAATGATGGTAATGGATTTAATTACAACATTCGTGGAAAATTGTCAATCAACGCTACCGATTATGTTTCTCAGTACTTTTGTAAATGAACGAGTGTGAGCCAGGATAAATGCCAGTTTTATGAAATTGAAATTGTTTGATCTATTTTAATGGTTACCCGATATGACAGAATCAATTGGACAAAGTGAACTAATCGGAAAAAGTTTACTTTTGAAAAACCACCATTTCACTCATCAGCATTATGTTTCATAATAGCATTAAATAGAACTATATACTACATAATTTCCATTCTTAGTCTATTTGAGAGTTAGATACTATTTAATATAGTTTTGTAGCATATTCACATGCAATATTGCTATACTAACAGTTTGCGATTGCTCAAACGGGTATTCTTTCATCTACAATAAGAGCCCAAAGACTCAGAACGATAAGGTCATTTCTTCTAAATGAACTTTGCACTTTCTGAATCGACAGTTCTCTTTGCTCTATCTAACGGCATGCTGTCTTCCGCAAACCTAATTCAATAGGGGATTTACCATAACCACCGAGGTGATTAACTGTTCCATTTGTATTGAAGCTAACCATTATGGTCTAGGACCGTTCCGGGCGATGAGATCGTTTGGTCCTGATGGTTGGGGTATCTAATGGCAATGTTAGAGCAGAAAAAAAGAGAGAGAGTAGAGTATTCTTGGTTTTAGTTGCTATGCACGTTCTTTAGGACGGATTTCTGGTTCTAGCCTAGACAGTTTCTTTTAGGTAAGTTCTAAATGAAGTTGCTTCAAAAGGTAATTTGCTCCGCAGGTATGGATTGTGTACAGACAGGGTTAGATACTGACATCATGAAAATGGAAGAGAAAATATTGTACTTAGTAAAATTAGTAGAAAATTAGTACTAGACGAGACCTTATCAACTAAATTGAGCCTTTCGACAAACTTTTCCAGATTATTATCTATGATGGTGTGTAACTGTCCCCGCTTTGAAACAACTAACGTTGACTCTTTCTACTCTTGCAGCCACTGTTCACTGATCAGAATAACACGAGACCTAGGGTAATAGTAGAGTTTCGTGAGCTTTATAGCTCAGGACTTAACCTAGGTATTATATCCTAAGCAAAGTTATGCTTTGATGGTATGATAGTAATAGTGATATGTTTAATAAAAGAATTTTCATAACGATCATGTCCAAGACCACAAGTCCATCAGGGATAAATGTGTTCTCTATTGATCACTCAGAACGAATTTTTGAGCGAAAATCGTAAATATTGCTTTAGCTATTTAGTTGACAAAAAACGAGGAATTGAAAGTCCTGATGACAATAAAATGTCTTGAATTCAATTAAAATTCTTTTTCAAGTATTCATTACATCAAATATTATTTATTTATTTATTGTTTAGGTATCTTCGCTTCGAGCGGTCGGGTGGCTGAGGCAACAGTGGCGCCGGTCTTCACTCGGCAGGACCGGTGTTTGAATCCCATCCAGTTCGCCTCCTCGTAAGCAGAGCTGACTACACCTCCCAATTAACTCAACTATTAGTGACAATTGATGATGATGATAGTTTCCCAATCCCAAGAAAGGTTTGAGTGGAACGGAAGTATCGCGTGTACATTAAGAGCATTCTTAACAAATAAAAAAAATGAAAATTAACGCAATAGTACTTAGTACCAATTTCGCGATAGTTTTGAATCGTCTTCAATTTACTTCCTTCCCTTTCCGACGTACAATTGATGCACGTAGCAACGGCGAGCATTGATCGGTCAGCACGGCGGTACGATGTGACGTGATGCATCGCCAATGTCCTCGCTCATCGATAAACGAGGCTTGACGAGCATAAACGATGATAAATAATTTCATTCCATACTGCCGGACATCCTCGACCACGTGTCATATTTCTGTTGTGTCCCGCACAAACACAATACAGCCCCAACCACACACACACACAAACTTTATAACGAACGAGCCCGATCAATGCAATCAATTTAAATCGAAAAGTTCGTGCACTAGTGAACGCATTTTTCGATCGTAAATAATAAAAAACGAAACTTTTATCTGTTTCGTTTGCAGTTATTTGTACTGTAAGAGAATGATGCACCTTGTTGGGTACATTGTACTTTTGGGGTTTCTCGACACGATTTCGATGGTGCGTGACGTTCAGCGGATATGTGGATGATGTGGTTTTTCGTACCAATAACCACTGATTAAAAGCTCATTCCATTCCAACGAGTGTACATAAAAAGTGAAGTATAAAATCAACCCCCCGAAAAGCTTTCCCAAGATAGCTCTATTTGAGGCACTCCAACACAGTGAGTATTCAGTGAGTGCAATCGATGCAATTTGACACTGGTCATTCCTGGTTCGATTTATGTTTCGCCTTCTCTTCATTCGTACCATATAGTTGCACAAAAGCAGCACGACCAATAAACTTTGTCCTGCTTACGAAGCAACCCCGCCGGAGGGACGGGGTTTCGCCTCATTTTTCCCCGAGACTAATATCTTCATTTCCTTCCGAAAAAAAAAACCGGTCCACCGATCGTGCTTTCTGTGCTGACAAGAAGACACACACACATAGAACGAACTGATGTCCGGGTTTGGATGGGGATTGGGGTGTTGGGGGTTGCGGGTGCTAAGGATGTAAGCCGATGGAGCTCAGGGAGTACGCACACTATTACATCGAGAATTCTATTGTTGCTGCGATTTGCTGCAGCGAACCGAGGACTCGCCCGAAACGTGGAGCAATAATATCGAGTGGTTTATCCTTTCCTTTTACGCAGTCGGGGTCGGCGAATGTCGGTGTAATGGTACTGCTGGAGGGGGGGTTATTTTCTTGTGTTGTTATGGTTCACGAACCAGACGCATACACACACACACCGCCACTCGGTATAGTGTTGGTGCTGTCCCGTGGTGTGCTCTTTGCGCTCGCACGCATCAAAAACTACTTTCCTTTCGGGCGGGACACAAGACGGCTCCAGACAAGGTGTGTCGTTCCTTTTCCTTCCTGTGTATGCATGCGCGCCATTTGCTCTCGCTTCCGAATATCTCGTCACCGCGGCTGCTTATTATTTTCACATCACGTAATTGAATTTGTTCGGCAAGATCGATCAGAAGGCACTTGTTAACAGAGTACTGCTGGGCATCAAGCCTATATACACGCGTTGTGCCAACGTGCGCAGACCCATCACACAACCCTTGGAACTCCGGATTGTGGAACGGGACGAACAACAAAAGACCGGAAGGGAGATCAGTGGGAGCTCAAGTAATGCGCGTGATTTCGTCGAACGCTAGGAGCGAGTCTAGGTGGTGCAGCGGAACGCAGAAGGAAATTAATAGCTTAAAGCTCAATGACCTACAAAGCTCGCACTGGCTCGCGGCTATAGTGCGCTTGGTAAATGCAAATGATGAGCATCGCTTTTTGTTGTCGCTGCGTCTGGACGACACGGATGAACTCGGAGATTTTCCGAGACTCGGGAGGCAGGGTCTACAACCTTTCTCCATGATACTCAGGGTTGGCGTTGACTTGGGTATTTATATCCCCCAAAAAACAAAGAACCCATCTTCATGGATACAGTCTCCGGGTACGGCGAGGTTAACGTTGTTACCTTGACAACGTCGCTGTCATCGGATGCGTAGTTAGCAGCGAAAAATATATTGCAAAGAGCATTTA
The DNA here is from genome assembly GCF_013141755.1 of Anopheles stephensi. Lineage (NCBI taxonomy): Eukaryota > Metazoa > Arthropoda > Insecta > Diptera > Culicidae > Anopheles > Anopheles stephensi. The sequence goes on along the minus strand of NC_050203.1, from coordinate 29,685,511 downwards.
CAAACCTTGAAACTCACATTAACTTTGACTTAGGTTGCGGATTGTTTGCATTGGAATTTCCTCAATTTTCCTTTCACTGGTTCACATCTTTGTACTGAACGGCTTCTTCGCACGCACACACACACACGAACACACGCGATGACGCACTACATTTTACATTTGGCACACACACACACAGACACTGCTTGTGCGTAGTCGCTGCAACCAGCTGCATATAAATCACCACGGTCAAAAATCACTTCACTCCCAGTTGTATGTATAGTAGAGCTCGAGAAACCAATCAATCAATCCGACGAGCCACCACACCAGTCGGCCGACGGCTTTTTTTTTGTTCCACCCCAGTCGAGCCAAGCCGCAGACACAATCCAACTGGTGGTCGTCGTTTGTGCGAGACAACGGAACAGCGGTGGCACGCGATCCTGCTGTTGGCCACCCTCCGAAAGCCGATGTTTGACGAAGGGAAAGGGAGCAAAACCACGGGGAAGAAAGGAAGGTAGGAGCTACTACGTCTGTCACGTACGGCCGCAAGCTAAGGACTAACGAAAGGACTACTGCGCTGTCTGTTAGCTGCAAGAAATACTGAACCTCGGGCTCGGTTGCTGAGTGTAGCCTACTTGCAGTTCGGGTTGGGATGCTATCGCCGACTGTGAGAGAATGGTGCGTTTTACGCTCTTTTAAACACGCTTAAACGTTTTTAAGAGAGTAGAGAGAGAGAAAAAGAGCAAGTTGTTGGGAGAAGGTGAAAGCTTTCGGGGTGTTTTTTTTTGTTCAGTATGTACAGGACCATGTGATAACGGGACAGCTGTTGTATTGTTATTTGTCCGATTGTTATAAAAGTGTTTTTTGGTTTGTGTGTGTTGGTGACGCCACTTGTCGTGGGGAGTGTTTTGTGAGAGAAGTGTTGAAGTGTGTTTGTTTCTGTTGTTATTACTTCGTACACTATTTTATCGCGCTGAGGCGTAAATCCAATGAGAGTCGAAAGCTTCGAGAGCGCCGAATGTTTACATTACGGATCACTTTCAACAGGTTTCGCTAGTTTTGAGTGGGGTAGGGTTTTGGAAGCTTTTCCCCTTTTTCCTGTCTGGAATAGGGGTGAATTTTAACGTTATTACGTTTTGCCGATTTTATTAGAGCTAATATATTTAAGGGTAGAGTTTATTTTATTTTATTCTTTGGAGATTGTTCTGATGTTCAAAAAAAAAGGTTTTGTAAAAAAATTGTATCAATTTTTTTAAAATAATTTAGATGCTTAAGAAATTCTGATATAATAGTTGAACTCTAACACCGGATACCTTTCCTTTTATTCAAAAATGAAATATATTGTTTCAACTTCAAAACAAGCTTTTTCTATACGAAAGCTTTGCAGCGCCATCTATCGTAAGATTGATGGTTGGAAAAGAAAACTCACCAGAAAAGCTTTATTGCTGCCATACCTTTGCTCATACCACCCTACTGGTGCAATTATGATGCATTTTCCTTTTCCACCTACTATTTTACTACCACCAACCCTCTCCCTCATCACATCCGTTACAGCCCGCAGTGACGCTGAGACAACCCAGACGAACGGTGAATTCCCTTAATGCCATAGCCCGGTGTTATGAGTATAAGCACAAAAGGTATGAACAAACTGAAAATTAATTTCGTCCCTGCTTGCCTTCCTTCTTTCTTCCTATGCCTCTCCCCCCCCCTCCTACTCCCGCAACACCGCAAGGGCGTCAGCTTTCGGATCCTTGTGTCCTTGTGGTGATGCTGTAAAGTGTTTCCGGGTTGTCGATTCATCCAGCCAACCGTTACGAGTGCTACGCCGGCCGACAGTCTTTCTTACAGATGAAATGAAGATCAATTGAAGGAACATTGTGCCGGCACGGGTGCAGGAATAGGAGCTTTCTTCTCCATTCTTCGGACGGTTGTTGGAAGCGTAAACGGTAACAGAGCGAGCTGGGTTGGTGGCGTTCAGTCTTCGAAATATGCTTGCCGTTTTGTATGTACATATAGATTACATGCTGGGGGATTATCAAAACGGGCCCCATTGTTTTTGGCGAGCTGCTGGGGAATTGTGCGCCAGAATAATCTTGTTATTTGTAATTATATAAAAATATTTACGCTCTATTTGAATTTGAAAAGGAGTCAATTTTGAAGCGTTATTTTTAGACGTTTCAAGAAGGAAAAGAGTAGACGAATTTCATTCAACTGGAAAATTATTCTGGACCGTTTCTTTCAAGCCGAGGAACCTAACTTACCTTTTTTCATAGGGAGTTAGTCATCCATTATACTTAAAACCAAAGGGAATAAAACACGGACGACAAACACACAACGGTTTCACATCGATCTTCAAATATGAATATGTACGCAAATACGCTTTATTTGGTTATCGTTCGCTAGAATGGCGGCGTTTAGTTAGGTAGTGCACCAGTAGTTTAGTGATTGATTGCAAAAATACAGGAATTCTGTTTGCAGTGTATGTGTGTGTGTTTGTGCGCGGACGGGTTGAGTTAGACTCATACCACCCACATCACATCACCCCCTGTGCCGGCCCAAGGGGTGGACAAACTATACTTACACTAGCACACAATCTCAGTGATACTCCGCCATTGGGCTATTGGGTGAAACCATCGAAAGGAGACGAGGAATAGGGGATTGCCCTTTTGAGATATACAGCTAGCTCTCCACACTAATATGTACAATGTCTTTGCCTGCACTGACTTCTTCTGACCGGCTTATTGATGGCTAGTTGATTGTAGGGCGAGTTGGTTGATAGGTTGGTTGATTGGTTGGTTGATGTGTTTTTGCTGTGACGGTTGGTGGCCTTTAAGTTCTAGCAAGCCTTTTTCGCCATGTTTTGCATTAACGTTGGGTACATACATTGGTTGGCCACTTTACTATTGCTGTACGCGGGAGATCACGCCAGATGCCCAACAATAACTTAGCTCATAATTAGCGGGAAGTTTGCTTCTCGTTCCCCCTTTTCACCGACCAAGTCTTGTTACAAATAGCTCCCTCCTAGAATGTTTCACCTGCACTAGAAAGATCATGTCTAAGTCTGTCTCTTTCTTCCTTCTACCTCCCTCCCTTGTTTGTGGTTCTCGTCCACCTTTTTCTCCATTTTTTTTTACGCTGATTGTGTTTTGTTCTGTTTTGCATGTGTGTGTAAGTTTGTGGTTGAGTCGAAGTACAAGTAAAGACCGGCCCGGTCAGCGCACGCTGACTGCAAGACTCCTCTTCCCTTCGGTTCTCTTCCCGTTTGAATTGTACTGATACAGTGCTTTGGCTTCCAGCTAGCAGTTTTCGCTGTCTGTCTGTGGCAACGGTGGCCATTGAAACCGAAACTCGTAAAACACGCTGAAACCGATAAATTCGTTACGCAACAAACCCGGGGTATGGGGCGGCCGAACCCGATCGTGTGGCCGAATGTGGGAAAGCGACGACGCACACGCACGGGAAAAGAACACACCCTGGGGCATTGATGATGCCGTGATGCTGGTTTTGGAGATGACGACTCAAAAGGCATGATTGGTGATGATGGTGGTGGTCTGCTACACGGTACGCATGCATATGCTCGTTTTACTATTTCGATTCTTAAGATTAAGGTGTTTTGTTTTTTCGTTTCTGTACTGTGCTTAAGGACTTGCGAATTCTATTGGGAACTTTCAAAAGGAGCTGAGAATAAAATCAGCAGGCGATTGGTGTAAGCTGTGATAATGTTACAGGGTATGCCGAAGTTTTTTTTACACTTTCCCATGATTTTTAGACAGTGCCCGAAATTACTAAACATGACTATACCACGTAGTTTGTTGGTTAGTCCTTATAACAGGTGAACGATCCGGATGGGATTTGAACCCTGGTCCTGCCGTGTGAAGACCGGCGTATTTGTTGCTTCCGTTAAAAAAAGTTTTTGTAAAAAAAGCTCTTTAAATTTGTTTTTTTTATCTAACCTTAAATTCGAATAACATTTGCAATAGTTTTGGGCGTCCCCTCAATCTATTGTACAATGTTAACACACTAAAGCTTATCGTTTATTTTATTTTGCGTCGACTCTACTCGTGTTTTGTTTTTTAATCCAACTGTATTATAAGGCTATTTTTAAAAGGAAATAAATTCATATAGAAAGTTAAGGTGTTGATAGACTGTTCACTCAGAATAAAAAAATTTAGATGTTTATAATGCTTTTGCCAAATTTTAATTTGATTTTACCCAGTAAATGAGTCGTACGCAGTGATTTGAAAATCGGATATAAAAATTGTCCGTCACTGTGTGTAGGAAATCCTCAAAAAACCTTGGAATGAAAAGCCAAAATATCTGAGAGCGTAAAATAACCTCAGGATGTCATGAAAATTATCTGTGAAAGTGTAAAAACTTACGGCATACCCTGTAATCTACAAGAAGTTTCAACTAAAAAAATCAAATTTAAAACATATAATTCATCATTAGAAGTACAAACTTGGCCCTCTCGGGTCTCACATTTTGTGTCCTTAAATATTTTAAAATACTTATCGTAGATTATTACTTTTTCTTTCAATAAATTTATTCTTCTTCTCCACCGAGCTGATACACAAAAGGCAAGGAAACGAGAGTACAGAGTGGTTCACAAACATTAAACACTCACAAACAGACAGACACACACACACTCAAACACTTAGGTATAGAGAATAAGAGCTCGCTCGAAACACATCGCAGACAACATCGAGGACAATCGAAAAAGGCATCAGAAGAAAGGACATTTAAAAGTGCAGAGTGCAGCTTATTTTGCTGCATTTACTTAACGCTACAAAGTTGAGAACCGGTGGTGGGAATCTTCCCATTTCCATCCTCTCCTCCCGCCAACGGTCTCATTTGTTGTGATTCTTATCTAAATTGCTTCGACGGATGTGTCACAGCTTTCCGTGCGCGTCTGTACAACACTGACCAGTGGTCAGTGGGCATTGAAAAGACGAAATTGACACAAACAGCCCTTGAAAGTCGATGAGCTTTTGGATGGATCGAAGGCCGCCTGCCCGTGCTGTGGTTTGAGAGGGGTTTTGTCACCTGGGTCACGGGGTTGCCGAGAAGACGGGCCTACATCGCATCCGGGAAGTAAGGAAATTCTCCCGTTGATGGAGACGCCTGGTCGCTTACCGCTTATAACAATGACTGCGCACAAGAATGTGTGTGTGTGTGCACGGCAAATCCTAGCCTAAGAAGACAACCTGTTTTTATACAATTGGCCAGGAAACGGGTCCTAGCTCGGTGAACAACAGTACATATTTATCACTATCAGCAGCAAAGAGCGGGGACGTGTCAACGCAACCATCGCACACCGATGGAGACGCCTGGTGGTCGTCCACGGTGGAGGTGTGGATGCGTTCCGCACCGTATCCCGGATTGTCGGGCAAAATGGCAAAATCAACGTAACCCTGTTTCGATTCCAAAGGCATCGTATCAACAGCACCGAGACAATCGATAAGTTCGCGTAGCAAGGCATCGTTTTTCGAACGATCGTCATCGTCAACCGTACCGGGAGCCAATTCATCGCCGCCTGCCAACCTCTGTTGGCCGGCCGATAAAAGCTCCCCCGCCGGTCGGTCAGTTGTGACAGCTTCTTTCAACTTTAACGTACAGTCGCTACCCAAACCCACGCTCATTATTGATGAGCATCGGGTCCGGGTAGAGCTGTGAAGTTTTACGGCTAGAACGTCGGCAAAATTCCAACAACCATCGTGTGCAAAAATCTTCCCCAGCACACGCTTCACCCTTGCAGCCGAGATTCGTTTCTTCCGCGGGATACCTTTCAATCGTATCGTTCCCTTCAGCCGCGTCCAGCTCGGACTCGGGAGCGGCTTTTTGACTAGCACGGCGCGCCGTTGTTCCTCGTCAACCGCTTCCGGAGGCATTTCGTGCTGTGGAGTTGCTGGTGGCGTATTGAGAAAACATTCCGCAAATGGAGGCCATGTTGGATGTTGGGATGCAGCACTGTCGGCAACGAACTCATCGACGGTCGGTGTGCTGGATGAGTTTTGGTCCATTCGAGTTGTGGTGCATGTATCGTCGTTGCCCGCGGAATCTTTCACGGAGCAAAACACGGCCAGTGATGGGGACGCGTATGTGGCCGGGTGGCACAACATTTGTGCCGTAATATTATGGTCTTCGTTTTCCTGGGCCGGCATTCTGGACGTGAACGGTTCGTCCGGATCGTCGCTGTCTGGAATAATAATCGGTTTCATTTCCGATCGCCACTCGGTGTGGCGATGGTGCGCCTGGATGGTGGTAGACTGACCGGATACATCGGCGCTCGAGTGCCAACGAAGTGACCGTTCCGCGCTAGGGGACATTGATTTGTATGCGGCTGAGTTTGTCTGAAAGGATGATAGGGGGAAAAAACGGAGAGAAAGAGAGAACGAGAAAAGAAGAAAAATAGATTGAATGAATGCGCGTGGGAAAGGAATTTGTAGCAATCACAGCTGGAAAGTTTACCAAGAAAAGGAACAAAATTGTTTGTTTGTTTGCCTTTTTCGTTGTTGTTTTGTTGAGTTTTTTATTGCTCAGTTTAAGTGCGATGAAAACTCGCACTTGAACATTTCCTCTTTTTGGGTGAACGATGACGGCTTAACGATGAATCGAAAGGCTGTTAAAGTGTGTTTACGACCTGAGCGAAATTTGAAATCGAATCAAGTTCCGAATGGAAACTGAGTTTTAGAACGCTATTTATGGTTCGGATGGACTGCATCAGGAATGCGTTAGGAGCAAAGGAATCATACCTATTTTTTTAAGGACAGACAGGCCATAAAGCTTCGGTGGATGAATTATTTAATTAGAAAAAATACACTAATACCATACACTTTAGTCGCTGTTGTATTGTTGTAGTTGCTTGTTAATTAGGCATGAATTTCTTCAAAATTTGTTTTCTAAGTTACAAAGTTATTGAAAATTTGGGATTGAGAACATGACATTCGTCTGACTATATCAACATTCCATACTCTAAATAACTAATGGAATACTTTTGATGGCATAGATTTCCAGCCATTTCCACAACAGAATTAAAAACTATTCGTTTGAAACATTCTTTTTCTTCTGTGGCACTACATCATCGAGAGGTCCGGCTTGCCATTTCTGGCTTTTTGTGACTTACAAAGAGGCGGGATGATTTGAATTTGTAAACATAAATAGCACAACTGAAGCCCTCTCTTATATATGAAATATATTAGATATCATGTTAATCGGTCTCGCTGGCGTTGGACTCGGAGGTGATCGGCGGGTCCAACCTCGTGATTAGCAGAGACCCTACTATTACTAGATGGAACTTGTCGATAGTTCCTGAGTTCTGAATTGAGGAACACTGTACGCAGGCAAATGTTTGTGCTGTCCAGATTGCTGTTCTCTTTTTGTATTTTTAGAGTCCGTGATCCGATAAGCGGAATTGTGTTCCGTTTATCCACACTACCATCATTGTACCGATCGACAAAAATAAGCCGGCACTAAAACATCGATACAACCTCCACAATAGACCTGGACCCCACATTCTCCACGCATCTACAACCGAGCATGCCCGGGATGAGGCAAAAAAAAACAAAGAGGAAATGTTGAATTTTTCAAACATTTTTGTTAGTTTTTCGTTATTTTTTTGTAAATTTTTAATTCATGAGCATTCAAGCCGTCATATTTAAAATATAAATGGCATAAATTAATAAATGCTAAATTGTCTTTTAATGGATTTAAAGATCAACTTATGTTGTACTTTTATCGATATTTTTTTCTTTATTATTAGATTTGGTTCATGAATGTGTTTGATATTTGATTTTCCACTATATCTTATGAGCAAAAAATTATGTTTAATATAAATATATAAGCGCAAGATGTGAGCGATCAAACGGCTCTGTATATAGAGTAGTAGATAGAAATAAAAAATCTTTCAGATTAGATTTTTGTAAGATTTTCAGAAGGTTATAAAATAATAAGATTTAACTTTTAACTCATATATCCAAGCTTACAAAGTATACTGGAAAGCGTCTGCAATAACCGTAATAATAAATGAATAAATAATAAATAAATACGCTGAAAAAGTATCATCTGGCAAAGATTTAATTGTCTACAAATTCGATGCTCAAATAAATAATCCAAAAGCCCCGCAAGAACTCAGGTGCCTTCTTTAAAAAGTTTTTCCGGATTGCAATCGCGTACCGGATGAATTCCATTCATGCCCCGGACACACTTTTACTACAAGGAATGTCAAGCCAGATTCCGCTCTTTCGATTTTCTTCCAACTTCAAACCTGATCAAGAATATTTCATTTCAATTCCAAAAAAACATAATCATCATCACTACCTAACTTTGCGCTCGATTTGGCTGGCTTTTGAGGGGAAGAAAACCACCGAAGAAAAATGGGAACCGTTTGGCGTTGCTTTATTTGTCCCATAATTTACTATTTGCCCAATGCAAATTGGAGAAGCAAAAAAAATCTTTCCAATTTACTTGCCCTGCGTAGGCGTTTTAGATTTTCCGTCCCTTTTCGCATTAAAACTTGCCCAAACTACAACTCAAAAGAGGAAGCTAAAAGAAAAAAAAACAGAAACTCCCGTTGAAAAACACTTTGTGGCTGTGGAGTGGTGTTTTTCGGTCATAAATTTTCCACAAAACTTTTCCATCCCGGCAGCAGTGCGGGGCTGAACCTGCGCATCTTTGCATAACAAATTGTAGTGACACTTTTCACCTTCCTCGGCTCGATGCCACCGGCACGGGAAAGCAATGAAAAGAAGGAAAAACAAAAAGGAAATAAAAACGCAAAGTACAAGAATTACATTAAAAGGAGTGCAACTGCGGCATAAAGTTTAAAGTTCCTTTCAGGGGGAGGTTTTTTTTTGTTGCTTGCCCCATGCTGTCCAACTGTTCGCGGCAGTGAAGCATTTATGGGCACATGAATATTTATGTGCGTAGCAAGGATCCGAACCGATGCAGCGAGCAAGTCATATGAAGTCGACGGCAGCGGTGCAGTAAAAGCGTCCCGTACGGGACTCGCCATTGCACGCAAGGTCATATCCGACCGCATCAAGTAGCTGGTACGGTGGCGGCGTCCATTGTTTCGAATAGCTTTTTTGCCTATCCTTCTGGCCTGTCCTGTCTTGTGCCTTCTTCCTGCTACTGCTACTGGCAAGTTACTAACGGTGACCGATGAGTGTACTCCGTTTTTAACTATCCTTACGAGGGCACTTATCGCCGAAGGTCGCACCGTAAGTGATGTGCTTGATGCGGTTGCTAGCGTTGCTAGAACCAGTTGAATCAGTCGGTAGATCGAACGAGTCAAGTGTCGTGTCAACAGTCGATCTGCATCGAGTGCACAAATGTTTTGCCATTGACGGGTGCTGCTGCCCGTCGAGTGACGCTCGAGTGTGACGTGGCTGATGAGCGCGATGAGTGTGGTCCGGGCTGCCCATGCAATGTTCGTTCTAATTATCATTGTTCTCGATGCAAGACTGCACTGTGTGCAGACACTTCAAATTGGTTCCTTTTCAACAAGGTAGTTGCCGCCCGTTTAGAAGGATTGGCAATTGTTTGAGTGAGAGTGTGGAGTGATGGTTAAGTTTCTCTCTTAAGACGGACGACAATGTTATCTTAAACGTTTTAGGATATAAAACCAATGTTTTGATTAATTTAGGGGTTTTGATTATTTTTGAAACGTATTCATATTCCAAACAAAGAATTTTATTTAAAACTTAGATGGTTTGCCACTCGTTGGGTTTTTTTTAAATATTCGCTCTGGTATTAGCTAACTATGAAAAAAAAAATGCTGACTCTAATTATAATACACCAAACAAATAATAAGCTGTACAGATTTTTGTTTTTACTCGCATAGGACGGCCTGGCTATTGCTTTACTGTATCGAAACATCTGCAAGACTAAATTAAAATAAAATACACACATGGCTGTTCCTTATTGAGACAAAAGAGGAAACATTTAATTATGTTAAGTAGGCACTTAAATCTCTAAAGGTCTCGGCCTACCATTTCTGGCTTTCTGTCTGACTGTGATTTTACCCTTAGCAATGTAGTCAGTCCTGCGTACGGGGAGACAGTCAGGATGGGATTTGAACCCTGGTGCCGCCATGTGAAATTGTTCATATTTATTTTAATTAAATTAAAAACAAAACTATCCTATGTAGTAGAATAGGATTTTTTTTATCTTCTAGCCCTTCGAGTTTGTTCGTTTATCGTGGTTGTTAAAACATGTATTCAAATACTCTATTTGTCCGCATAGCTGCTGGTGTTGTATGCTGAGTTAAAAGTATCATTTAAGAGAGCAGGATGACGGCAACAATGTCTCATAAAATGCACCTGACGCACAAATTTGGCCTAGTTCTGGCATTTCGATTAACAAAAATAATTTAGCATAATCATAAAAAATCATATTTTTTATGGATAAGCGTTATAAGAAATAGGATTAAGTTACTAGGACATTGGTAAACTCACTTTAATGAAGAGGGTAGTTTAAATACAACCTCGCCTAACTTTGCTATGGAGGATTAGCGAATTAACTAATTAAAAGAATATCTGGTGGCCAAATCGATGACCAAATCGATAGCCAAATCATCCAAACTGTAGTTAGAGAGTGTCCGATTACCAGTCTTTATTAACCAGCTAGATCATGCTCGATCTTGTGAAGAGTATTTACCATCACAAGACAATTGAATCAGATACATGATGATAAATAATAGGTTCAATTCAATTTTGAAACTCAATGTAAGAGGACACATCTTTAGTGTTTAGTGCTAAACTTCAATCTGTGTCGCCCGAAACGTAATTTTATGTTCTGCTTGTATTTTAAAACTATGAGGTGTAACGCCGAGTTGCTCAGTAATAGTCGCATCTAATACTTCATACACTAAAAGCTTTTAAAAGCCGATCCATCGATGAATAGTGCGCAGTTCAGGCCTGCTGTTCTTATTTTATTTTAAGTTTGCAACATGAGTTATCCTGAACATCTGAACAATAGTCAACCTGTGAACAATGGTGACTGTCGTTAGCGCAACAACGGCACTACAATCTGTCAAAAATGTTCACGTTCGGTTCACGAGAAGCGCACTTGAAAAAAGGATCATGTTTTTATCCTTCCGTACTGGAAATTTGACAATAAAATGCTCTCAAATCCACTCACTCTAGACGGTGCGTCACCGAAAAACGGGCGATTAAATGTTAAAAGTCAAAAGCTGGAATTATGAAACTACCAGGAATCGACAGGATAATGTTAAAAATTCATCCGATAGGCATTCAACCTATAAGGTAACAGATTTTAAATTCCACCGCTATGGCAATAAACAAAAATAGAAATTTAAAGCTATTTTAGTTAATGTACAAATATGTAAGAAATAAACCTATTTTTAAAATGAATCAAAGAAATATTAAATGTCCTAGTTTAGGTTCCTACCTGCATCCAATTTAATTTATGTGTGATCGCTTCTTTAAAACAAACACACACAACAAATACCAAAACCACAGCCATGTTCAATGCTCCAGTAATGATTTAACGCTTCACTTGGCTAACAACCGAAAATCAAATACTGCTGCCGTTACCACCAATTCGATCAGACTGTTCTACTGTGTGTCTATGGGCTTTAGCAATCCGGGTGAAAGAATCAACAAAGATGCACATGTCCATGGCCATGGGGGGGAGGGATGCAAATGTCTCGTTTGCTAGCAACAAATTGGGAATTGAACAGGCAGTAGCTGCATGGTTGCATGAACACCCCCCTAGCAAAGAGGTGTCAATCTCACTCTGCTTTCGAACGGGCTACAAAAATGTCTGCAGAACATTTCCCACCAATACGGCCTATTCCGACATTCCAGTGCAACGGGTAACGAGAGGATGGCTCAAGTACCGTGAAAACTATGCTCACCTGTCGAGCGATACTTACGTCCCGAGGGGACAGTCACTTAATCCGGATCCGCCATTTTTCGTTCGATCTCATGGTACGTGTAATTCATCCTCTTCGAACAGGGTTACTGTAATGTACCGCTGTTGGAATGCAACCCACGGAACCCCCTCAAAACACCCACACACAGCAACTAAATCTAGCTTCTAATTACATTCTTCGATGTACTCCAGCCGATGGGGGTTGGGTCTGGAGTTAAAAAACTTGGTCCCTCCGCAAGGATGTCGGGGGAACTATTCGGGGAAGATTTTTGGAATCCAACCCGGCGAAAGGGTGTGACCCGGAATAAACTTACCGTGTGTGCATCCTGTGGGTCGTCGTGCATCGGTGGTGTTGTTGCATCCGAGCCGCAACGGTACGCCTGAATAAATTGCAAGCATAACTCCTGCAGATCGGGTCTTTTGGGAAGTGTTCGAAGCAACACGCTGTGGGATAAACAAGGGAGTAACATTGTTACACATACAGCATACGCGTGGATATGGAAGTTGTGTGAAGAATTGTAACGATCCGATAATGTATGCTCTTGTCGCTGGTTTGCGAAGGTTGGGATTAATGTTCGTTAAGCTTGGGGAAGTATTCTATACGCAAGGAGAGCTTTTCGTCTAACGTACACGACGATCTCTTAAGAGCAAGATTTAAATTATTGTCGCTCACAAAGGAAAAAAGGAGAATCGTTTGAATTTTTGTATACTTTGTTGATTAAATTTTCCACCACCGATAGCGGGGCAAAAAAGTTCAAACATATCGAAACTCTCCTCCCTGAAATTGAATCGTATCGATCGCCGGTTGGTTTTATCGTATTTGCCAAAGTTTTTGTTCTTATGATACATTTGTAAACCCCTTTTTTTCCTTTGCCCAGCGAAGCATAAAAATGGCAAACGATGGTGGCTCACAAATTCAATCCAATTTCTTTTATAGAGCTACTTGCTACGCTACTACGCTACCGACGCGTTCTAGGAAATTCATTTCCTTTTTCAACTTTTGAATCGTAGCAGAAAGCAGAAAAAAAACGGTTGGAAAATGGGGAGATAGGTTTTTTTTTCTCCTTCCGAATTGTTTGACTTCCCTGTTTGGTGCATTATCTCACTCTATCTCTCTCTCTCACTCTGTCTGTCGAAAAACCGACACATGACAATCTTTCTTCATTAGCTGCAGTTTCCTGACTGACTGTCTCAAATCCGTTCCGGAATTCGATGGGATTTTCACCTCTCCTTTCCTTTCCCTCCCTTTGCATGGTGTTGAAGTGAGCAGTGGGACGATTACTTACCGGGTTGTCACATTGTTTCGCTTCCCGTCCATCGGCACACCTGCATCGATCGGAAAGATGCGTCGCAGCAGCGCATCACGCGGGCAAATCGTTCGTGGAAAATCGTACGGCAGTTGCGTAAGGGCCAGCGCATCGATGCTCGCCCATTCGGGTGGGTCCTCCGTCCCGCTGCCCAGTGCCGCCCGGAACAATGACTTCCACTTGGCATAGCAAAGCATCAGCCGACCGTACGTTTCCACGTCGTTTGATCGATAAATGGTCAGCCCGGTTGTTGTGTTGCACGGCGTTGCTGCCGTCGCCGTCGCCGCCGCTGTGCCGAGAAACGTGGCAAACACGGGCCCAAGCAGGGTGACGTAGGATGGGCCAGTTTTTACGCGCAGCAGCGTCAGCTCGATGAATTCGGTCCGGTTGCGAAATATCAATCGCAAGCTTTCGATGATGGAGTGCACTTCCTGCTCGAGGCAATGGTGTGGGGGTGCGAGGGGTGCGGTGTGGCGCGGTGATATCATGCCCGGTGGCGTCCGGAAGGTTCGCGTCCAGAGCTGACTCTTACGTTCGATCAGCTCCGCCAGCAGCGGTACGTTGATGTAATTGCTTCGGATTTCCAGCGTTTGTTGGGACTTTTTTTTTGATTAATTTTTCCAATCATATGTGTTGGGGTACGTTGGACATGCCGGATTTCCAACACACACGCGCGAGGATATCCGACCCAACAGGGGAAAAGCCGTCAGGTTAAGGTCAGACATTTCCGAGTGTGTGTTTGTGTGCCGGATGGATCACATCATCATTGGAAAAGGTGGTTGATTGGGTGGTGCGCCGCATATCAATCGTAGGAAAAAGAGAGAGAGAGAGTAAGAAAGATAAAGAGAGAGAGAGAGGAAGAGAACACACAAACGAAGCAATTAATTGAAACATCAAAAACATGAGTTAAACGAAGATGGCTCTGTGCTGATATTGGCATTTCTTCTATCTGCCCTTTGCTTTTGTTTTGTATTTGATTGCCGTTTTTCGTTGTTTCCGTTTGCTGCCAGTGCTGCCAGATTGGTGTGCAATTATTCCTTTAAAAAATGTAAGCCTTATATCAAACGATCCCCAACCTCCGACTCCGAGGTGACCGAATAGTTTGAAACGGGTTTTGTGGTTTTATTTATCCGAAAAAGGAAAATTCCGAATCCGTTTGTAAACCGTTATCGTTTTGGGGTGGTGGAGATTTTTATTCCCCATCGCCCTGCGGACCTGTGGATGTTAATGATTCGTGGAAGTGTTGTACCCTGGCATGTGATCCCGTTCGCGTCGATTCGCGGTAAACGATTATAACGTTCCGGTCGGATGAAGCTGACCGATGTCCCGGTCTGGATGTTTTTGCAATGCCACGGGATCGGGATCTATTTGAGTCAATGTAAACTTTGCTAATTGGTTTTCCGCCCGGTGTTGTGTGGTCCACATTCCAGGCGTTGCTGACTGCAGTTGCAGCCAACCCCTTGCGGATGGACGTTGAACATAAAAAGTGGGGAACTGTGAGTAAGAAATTTAGGATGTAATTAGAGAAAAAGAACCATGGGGAAAACTCCGGAGGGGGTTGGAATGTTGTTTGCTGAAAACTAATAGTTTGTTCAGGGTTAATAAATAAGTTTTTTTTTTTTATTCATAAAGAACGGCCTGGCCGTATTGCTTAATAAATAAGTTAACTAGTTTAAATATGTGCCTGCTAGAAAGTAAAATTACAGAGAGTGTTTTTGTGAAGTCTCAACAATTTAAATTCCCTTACTCCTAATTTATTGGTAAATTAATGAAAAAATGTGTACCCAGTTTGAATCTAACCACAATCTATTACAGAAAATTACTTAACGGCTCGGCTTTATCGGTACGTTCAAATTCCGGGCAAACCAATCAAGCATACAGATCGCACCAACAAATTATCGAATAGAAATAATTGCAACACAGACCAATCGGCACACAGCACGCGGCACGCTTCATCAGACAGTTTCAACAAACTAATTACTTACGCATAGCATCGTAATCGCAACCCGTGTCGCAATTCAGTTGATTGTAGAACAGAACAGAGAGGGCGCAGTGTGGGCAGCCATCGCGACCACACCTGGTTTGATTGATGAAGTACACTCCAACACTCAACTGGTTGATTTGATGCGGATTTGCATATTTCGGTACGGGATTTAAAGAGGGAGGAAGGGAGGGGAAAATTGTGGCCAACAGCGGCCGGAATGGTTGGAAGCGGATGTTTTGGGACATTTGTTGAGCGTACGCCCAAACACCTTTCAGGAAGTGTGCTTTCGCGAATGGGAATATTATTTGTACTTTGGGCTGATAGGGCCCGGGCGATTTTAGATAGACATGCGAAGGTGCCCAGTGATTGTATTTCAAACTCAGCTCAATCACGGTGACTGTGTGCTGCTGATGGTGGACACGTGGCATCCGGAAATTAGTTCTGCCGGGTACAAAACGCTCAACGAGAAGCCCGGTATGAGGTGATCGAATGCTGATGCCCACACTCACTCATTAGTACAGCCGATTAGCCTAACAGGGTATCAATCAGCAATCAAGCGAGAAACGGTTCGCTTAAGCAAATGTTAACCAGCAGCGCAAATCATCTGGTTTCCATTAGGGGGAGCTCAAAGCTTTGCCCGGGGAACCGGTGCTTGTGACAAAAATAATTAATAAAATATTTAATTGCACTACATTACATATCAACATCAGCGAACCGTGGTAACTGATTGACATTAATTTACTCTATCGCTGGCCGCAGGATGGAATTTTTGGCAAAGCGAAGGTTGGTCACCACCACCGATCGATTGACATCGAATGCGGACGGGAAAAACTGGCGCGTTGTTTAATGAAATAGTAAACCGATGAGAGTTACCACTTTGGAATATTCAATTTATCAGTCGCCCGGTTGAGAGTTGATAACCGGTGGGTTTAAATTTTTAATGAACAACTTTCGGCTAATGGACGTCAGCTTTTCCTGGATGGTGGCTATTTTTAACAAGCTTTCAATTTTTTTCCGGTTACTTCTATCGGGCGAAAACCATACGAATCCCTTTTCGCTAGCCAGTTCTCTCTCTTTCTGTCCGTCACTCTATTACCAGGATGGTTGGTGGATGGTGCTTGGTGAAATTTAATTTAATAAATATCCATTCGAATTTCTCGCAACAGAGCTCGATAAATCCCCTCATGGAACTAATATCCGTTTTAAAAGAATCCCGAGGGGTAAAAATTCAGCTCAAAAAAGGCTCCATAAAACTGGAGGTGACGTATTAGCGTCCTGAATGGAAATGATATTAACCGGCTAAGCCCTGCAGCCAGCAAACAAATACAATTGGAATCAAAAGTTAATTAAAACGTAACTTCATTGTCACACACACACAAACAAATCACATTTTACCGCTGTGGGCATATGGTGGACAATCGGTTCAATTTGTTGCCAGTTTGAATGGAGAGATCAAAGAGCATTCAATCACTGTGACCGGTAATAGAATTGCCCCACAATTAAGGCCTTTGTATATTACACGCATAATAATGTATATTATTGTATGGAAACTGGTGAAAACCAAAACTTAAATCATTCGGATATTCGGAGTAGTATGAAAAGACCCATCGCTTAACACGACACACCAATGATGGAACTCTATTTTACACGCATATTCATAATTCTTCGCCAGCGTATACGTACTAGTTTAATGTCTATTTGGCAGTGATAGAGCTAGTCGAATAGAGTTTGATAGAATAGAGTAATGTCGGAAGCACCAGGCATCATCGGCCCGGTACTCCGGGTTTTTTCTCCCTAGTTTTACGGTACATGTTGTACGTGAACACATTTGTTTTGGGACGAAATTTCGTTTCGTGAACATAGTTTCACTTCCACTTTTGGCAACCGAAAGTTCGAAACAGTCAGCCGGAACAATGGTATGGAAACAGGGATTCATGGTCGGCGGGATCAGTGAGGGGGGACGGGGGTACATTATTTATAGTTTCGCGATTCGTTTCAAGTTAACCGTGTACTTGATATACATATGCTACGTTCCGTGGGGTACCGTGGCGCCCATGCAGAGATAAAATGCAACGGCGATATGTATAAATTCCACAAAAATAAAGTATCTTTCCGCTCTAGAATTATGCACACACGCCAAGCGATAAATACAGCCAACGGGTTCTGTGTGCGCATAAATTACAAGCACAACAATCGCCCCTACACTGCACAGAATCGAGCTGATGGTAGTGGTTGATATCGAGTGAACTATACACAATACTATGCCTCAGACGGGTGCCAGGTTTACTGGCAAAAAAGAATCCAGGATCGATAGACGACGCATCAAACTTTGAAATTTGAAATGTTTTAATGCCGATGGACAGCAACCGGCCGTCACGCGACTGCACGCGACACAGATGCGCATCGCTGCACTGATTCTATCAGCCCCTGAAAGGTATGCAATCGATGTGCAAAAGCTTAGTGGCGTTGAACTGTCAACCAGACGGAGCTGGTAGTAAACAATGTGCGTCAAAAGTGACAGATCGTGTGGGCAGAAGTTGCTGCCGGCTTAGCGGGCCCGGTGATCGGTTCTCCACGGATTGCTGTATCTATTTCCCGGACCATTGCCGGGAAATCTAAAGTGACAGGTACGCAACGATAGGCGCGTTTGTGCGTTACAAGAGCAGGCAGGCAGTGCAAAAGGCTGTGCTCATCACCCGCGAAGATGGAGGATTAACTTATCGATTGATGATGTCATCAGGTTTGTTCCATTGGCTGGGATGGGAACGCAATCAACAACATCACCACGAACACAGCACACACTCACCAGACGCCGTTGACGGATGGGGTTGCGTTGCTTTGCGGATGATTCATCCACTGGCAGGCCGCTCAGTGTACGGCGATAATGCCGGAGGTACAGTGCGATGCATTGCTCCAGGCTGAACAGATCGTTGACCAGCAGGTAACTGCGGAAGGGGAAACGTTGATTGATCTGACAGGTGCGCACTGCCACCCAATCGGGGAGGGGAGAGACTTACCGTGTTTCGGCGATCCGCCATCCGGGCGGTACGGTCGGAAGCAACCTCAGGAAGGGTAGATCGGAAGCGTGCTGAACGGTTGGACAGCGTCCGGGAAGCATCCGTACGGCGTGTGCATCGATCGAACCTTTCTCGCCCCGGCCGCCCACCAGTGACTTCCAGCGCTTGAAGCAAAGCAGCATCCGGACGTACCCAGGTATGGTGTCATAATCGTTGCACGGCGTACCGCTGGTCAGAATGTTCTCAAACACCGGATACAGCAGCCGGGTGTGTGCTGACCGGCCCGGTACGACGCGGAGCAGTGTCAGCGTCATCAGCTCCATGCTACCGTCGAAGATTACGAACATACTGCCAACGATACGGTTACACTCCCGGAGCAGTGCGGCCGGCCGGATGGGTGGGTGGAGCAGGGCGACCGATTCACACCGGAACCGGATGTAGTCCGCCAGTATATCGATCACTGTCAGCTGGTAGCGACGGGTTTGTCGCATTTTTTCACGACTGCAGCAAACGACGGAAAGATGGCCGGGTCGCTGCTGGTGCTGCTGCTTTCGTTTGGATAACGAGGCGGGAAGCGGATGTCCCGAAGCGAAGGTGACCGATGATCCGGCCGTTCGAGCGAATCCGTCACACAGATGCATTCGCACGACATTGCAGTAGGAATCGGAAGCGACCAGCGACACCGAGAATGGAAAAATGAAAATGGAGAAAGAGAGAGAGAGAGAGATAAAAAAGGGGAAATAACTAAACCGTAAATGCATGTAATAATTATGATTAATGATGGTGCACTTGCCGGCAGGCGTTAGTGAGGGTTTACCGCATCCTCCCAGCGTTCCTTAGCCTTTAACGCTGGCAGGCAAAAACATCGGGAAGAATTTGTAAAATGATAGATAACGACTAAGCTGAGATTTCTGAATCATTTACAGTTGCAGCTCGGCGGAAGCGGTTAGGGCAATCCTGTGTCAGGATAATTTTGTATCCATTTCTCATGCGAACATCTCTGATGTGTCGCTATTATTGCATTCGTCTGAATGTCTGCTACTGCTGCTGCTGCTATCTTTGTGATAATTTATTTATCATTCCGTTTTGCCTCCACAATCCGGAGTGGGTTATTAATTGCTTTCTCCTGAAGTATGTGAATGCATGTCTGAAGTTGAAGTTGGGATAAGTGCGAAGAATTGCTTTTGCATAACGACGTTGCCGGGAAAACGGAATAGCGAGACAATCTTTTATCCATGCTGTAACAATAGACACGTTGCACTGGAAATGGATTTTCATAAAAGATTTATTTATGAAGCAAACAAGCTTCTTCGCGTCGGTCATCAATTAACACGTCACAGTGCGGCGAGCTTAAAACCCACCACCGTTTGCCGAGTTTGCTTGTATTATCATTAACAAATAGCGGCCATTATGATACTACCGGATGGCATTAATTAGCAGAAATCAACAGAAATGTGAAGGTGAGGCCGGTCAAACCACTTAATTGGCATTTCGTGCCGTGAATGTAAACTTTGGGAATGCGTGAATGATAATTATGTAAATTTGCACCCAGCGATAGTGAGAAAGAGCGAGAGAGATGAGGGAGGAGAAAAAAAACATTGGAGCCAAGGAGTATTGCATTCTCGATGATGAATGCGTTCTTTGTGCAACGGTGGATGGGTCCGGGAGTTAAGCTTGCAGATTGAATAAGTCAAATGCCATTGGGTTGGCTTATTGTTGCATATCAGAGGGGTGCGGCGTAACAATACTGGAGTTATGTTGTTATGTTAAACAAGTTATGGGAGGCTAATTTTGGACGGCGCTAGAAAAGGATTAAACTCTTAGTCGTAGGATTCCATTTCGAGCAAATCTTTCATTTAATAGCCCTATTACACGTGGTAATTTTGGTTCGAATTATTACGGAATTTTGGTGCCAAAATTTCTTCTTCCCTACTTTTTGACAGAAAATCCCATGCTTCCTCTGTCCGTGTGGACAGCCTAAAAGGACTTTACGGGCTGGGTCGTCCGGTGTCATTCTCATGACGTGACCAACCCACCGGAGCCTGGCGAGTCTAATGCGCTGCATGATGGTAAGATCATCGTACAGCTCGTAGAGCCCGTCATTGTAGCCGCTCCTCCATTGTCCTTCCTTTGTCCTTCCATTGTCATTGATTGATTGATTGATTGTAATAGGCCTAATAAACCTATAAGAAGCGTACCTAAAAAATAATGGCATCCCGGTCAGTCTATGGGCAGCTAGGAGACTTTCGTATCGTTCTTCTATATATTCGCTCTGCTGGGGGTTCACTTTAAACTCTTCTTCTTCTTCTTCCTCGGCACTACAACTTTGAGAGGTCTCGGCCTGCGATTTCTGGCTTACTGTAACTTGATTTTACCCTTAGCAAGGTAGTAAGCTCTGCGTACGGGGAGGCGGTCCGGATGGGATTTGAACCCTGGTTCTGCCGTTTTGAAGACCGGCGCCGTTATCACCTCGGCCACTCCACTTACTTATATTTATTCAGATTTCGTTATAATGTTTTTCTAATACCTATTCCAAAACGCCAATGACAATCATGTGTGTTGATTGTTGCCTATCTTTAGGCGCAAATAGCTCAATATCCTACAACGTTACAGAATTATTAATGTTTACATCAAATCGTTGTATACAGAATGATTGGATGAGGTTCACCAATTGAGGTGAACTGCCCTAAGAATTCTGATAGTTGCTCCAACACAGCCAAATAGTATGAAAATGTTTGTCTCGTCCAGAAGATAATTAACTGTTTGGACGGATGTTCTGATCCCTGGATCCAAGTTTTATAACACTTCATAGTTTGTCCATTAGACATTTTCGCCTTTCTCCAGGAACAAGAAATATTTGTTAATCTCAAATCGATTGTAACGGATGGTCAGAATAAGTCCAACTATTGCACACTTTCTTCACTTCTTGCTTCAATTACAAATCTAAACCGTTTAGCAATACGGCCAGGCCGTTCCTTATAAATAAAAAAAATCTAAACCGTTCGATAAAGTTATTAATTTAAAGAAAATAACTTTAAACTTCAACTCTTAAACATTCCTCACAGGGCAGGACCGTGATTCAAGTGTCATTTGGACCTTTCCCCCATAGTGAGGACTGACTGTCGAAGCTAGAAATGGCAGGCATGAGCTAAGAGGTCGTTAGACTACGAAAGAACAAGAAGAACTTTAAACATTAAGCTATTTCTTGTAATAAAATTACCAACAAAGTTGAATTCGAAGCATGTTCCCTCATGTATCGTGTCCTACTTCTAATCAAACATTAATGTATGTCAAACTAAATTTCCCTGCAAATATGTGCAGATCGGCACGAAACAGTTCCCAGCCCACCAGCATGTAAGTGCATATACATCATCTTGTTCACATGCATATGATGGCATCTATCGATAGAACCTTTCCAACCCTTTGCTCTTACCTACAGTCTCTTACATACACACACACACACACACACACACACTCACCCAGCAAGCAATACATGTTTCCATTTTTTCTTCCAAAAGCCCAGTGCCAAAGAACAAACCCACAAAAGCCTACCTTCTGTGTTCTGCAGCAAAGAAGGGAGAAATAATGTACAAGCGCGCGTGTTGGCCCAGACTGCAGTGGGGTACCCCGGGTATGATTTATCCTTGCAGAGCCGCCACTTGTAAAAGTTCTTACGTGATGGGTTTTTGCTCGTGCACTTTTGGCGCTTCTTCCGGCCCTGGAATAAACTTGTGCCGCGTACGTTCCCGGAGCGCTGGGATTGTCCGTAGTAGACCATCACTAATTACGGCGAACGAGAAAAAGGAGAGTAGAACCGGGCACCGCCAACGAACGCTCCCATTTACCGGGTTTTCGCAGCGAAATAGCTCCGGTCCATATTTTGCATATTCTAATTCGCTCTTATCCCCCGGGAGGCTTCCGTGAGTGCGCGCGCGCTCGTGAGGTCTTAGCGTGAGGTGGAAGCTGTGGATGGGATCGGGCCCCAGCGCGCACTGTGTCACGATTTTTGCTGGCTGAGGCTGATTCATTTTCATGCCATCGCGTACAATCCGGATTTGTGCTTTCGCTCACATCGGACATCGGATCGTCGGAAGTGCAGTGGGCCAGAATTCTGAATAGCAAGAAGAACTGCTCTGTCTGGCGTTCCGGGTAGGCGTACCGGGCGCTCCATATGGCGTGTAGGTCATGCTCGGTAGTCAGATTGGATGTTGAATTACGACGGGTATATGAGCTGTACCACCACCACCACCGCACCAGGTCAGTGCGGGTCATGATCGCTGACTCTGGATGCGGGAAGATTTCGTCGCATTGCCTGTGGCTACGATTCACCCACAATTTTACTGCACACAAGTTCGGATCCAAAAAATATTCGCCACAAGACACACACACACTCACTTGTCGTTGGCCAGTTCTGGACCGTTTCCAACAACCACGCCGTACAACAACAGGTCTGCAATGCTCTCGAGCCCGACATGGACGATAAATTTTTAATTTCATTCCAACTTGAGATTCATTGCGACTGGTACGGTTCGTACCAGTGCTGATATATCGCTTACCTTTCAAAGGGCCCCGAGAACTAGAATCCGATCCGGCGGAGTGGTTAAAGCCAGCATGGAAAAGATAATGTTCAGGCTTACTACCCAAAATGGCTCGATAAATGGCAAAAAGCTGTAATTCATTAGCAGATGCTCGTTGGCAGATGATTCTGCCGGTGGTTGGTCTACCTGGCTACTGCTACTACGAGGGGGCTCCAAGCCAGAAGCCAGCCCAAACGTGACATTTACGATCGATTAAATTTAGAAAGCTGTCGTGGTTCAACGAGAGCATCTTGTAAAGTGAATGCGTGTCTTGGAGCAGTATTGATGTTTACACAGCAAATGAGAGGCAGAGTACACACTTTTCCATCCAATTAGCCTACCCATCAGTATGTGTCGGTTTTGGGTCGGTACGGTTAAATTCTCATTATTTAGCAAACAGGCGTACATGCCATGGTTAAGAAACTGATTCTCAATTTGTTTGCTTAATTAAAGATACAGCGTTTGAACGGGACGTTCTTAGCGATAGAAAACGATGGCGCTGCTCTCGGTTGATGGATGTGATGGAACACATTTTTCGAAGTAAATGTACAGTACCGCACGAAATAAATTATGCTCAACGTTGATAAATCAACAACGGAATTGCAGCATAATAGTTGTCTTGGTTCGGAAGGTTCTCCGTACGACAATGGCGAGAGATACGAGGCGATCCTCATACATCTATTCACACACATGTGTAGGTATGTTTGTGTCTGTTTAGGGGGTAAAATATACAGTTCCTGCAGCAAAGGGTGAGCCTTTCTTGGAGCCTTGTGCAACCGAAAGTCCCCTCCAGCCAATTAGATAAGGAAACGGCAATTAGAACGCGTGTGTGCGCACTTTACACACTTCAAGTGCCATTGCCGTATGGATGCCATGTTTATGGCCTGTGTGCAGCGCCGCATCACATTGGGTGAATTTATTTGCCGGAAAACCGGTGTGTTGCGGTGCTACGGTATGGTGCACTCTAATAGTTTCCGATCACAATCTAAGTTCCAACGCATGGTTGCATGTTTTCTTAACGATAGAGAAAAGATGGTGCAGCCATAAGAAAGGGAACAGATTCCGTTCACATTGATCGAGCCAGCGTGGTAATAAATATTGCGAAGGAATTTTGTAATTAGTCATTCGCAACGATTTTTCAATCAATTTGTATTCTGATTTGCAACATATGCATTGCTAAGAGTGTTATTGCATACAAAAATCAACACCTTTTCACATTACTCCTTTAAAATTTTGAACAAGATCTTGGATCTTATTTTAGCATCCTTTTTATTTTACTTTATTTTATTTTATTCTACTAGACTTGATTATTAGTCATCACTATGGAGAAACGGTCCGGATAGGATTTGAACCCCGGTCCTGCCGTATAAAGACAGGCGGTGTTGTCGAATTACCGCCGTACCTAATTACTACATACAAATTTTAGTTACTCAACAAGAACGGCCGTATTGTTTATTACAACTTACTTATTAGATCTCACATGAGGAAGAATTTATAGCAATAATTGCAACAGGCTGGAAAAAAGAATGATTACAAATGGTTAAGCACAGTCAGTTTAAAAATTTGGTATCCCTCCTGAGCAACGGTTCTCAGGTCTGTCTCTTTGTTGAAAACCAGTTTGAATGAAAAGTATGCAGCATTGATAGCTTTCTTGGAAGAAATCTTACTTTGGATCGTTATTAAATTGCTGTGAAAGAGAGCCCCTTACACAGGACTTACTTTTCAGCTGCGGGTAAAATCAAGTCATAGAAAACCAGAAATGGCATGCCAGGACTATTCGAGTCCGTAGAGCTTTTAATCAAGAAGAATAAGGTAAGGGAAAGAAGAACTCAGTTAGTTCAAAAGTTAATTACACTCTAGAGCTCATAGTACTTTTTTTTAGAAATTGAGAAGAACTACGAATACAAAATAATTCAAAGGTGTATACAAAAATAATACTTTGTCTTATTCCATAAATTAGAGTTGGTTTAACACTTCTTCTTTAGCACATTCTGTGACTTGATTTTACCCATTGCTGGTGGGTCCAGCAGTCTGGATGGGATTGGAATCCCAGCCCTACCGTATGATGAAAATCGCCGCTGTAACATAGTAAGAAAAAGGGCAGTACTCAGAGAACAACATACTGAGCTGTATATCTCAAATTAACAATACTATCAACATTACGAGAGCAAAGAATTATGGAGGTATTTATCCACTTAAAAATGTTCGATGGATTTTTGAAACACTTTAGTCTCTGAGAGGTCTGGCATAGAGGCAGTACAAATGTATATGGAAATTACTCCTAATTTTAATAATTGTTTACAGTCACTTAACTATAGAAATTAATAGTTGATTATTTGATACCATGTTCAAAATTTTTGTTGTGTTAACTCCGCCTCGTAAAATTACATCGAGGTTTCAGAAGGAGCTTATCATCAGAAAAATGCGGAAACTAAATCCAACATGTAAATTGAAACATGCTTAAATAATTATTCCAATATCATGCCTACTGTGTTGTTAGCGCACAATACATTCTGAAAACAGGATTATTATTGCTCTCTCTCTCGCCCTCATTCTCACTCTCTCTCACGCACTCGACCTTCCATAGTTTGATAAATGTTTGAATCAGAATTTCTTTTCAGTTATCCGTTTCGAATGCACATGTTTTATGGCCGAATCCCATGTTCATGCCAAATTATGAATTCCATTACATTCAAATTAAATACAGGCAAAACAAGGACTCTCGGAACGGGAGTGGAAGGACGCTTGTGGCCACAATTAAAACACTCCCTTACATTACGCTTTAATCAATGCAATACGGTTTTCATTATAAATGAATTTTTCCTCCCGTATATTGCTACGTGGCTTATTTTTTTGCGTTCATGCATCATTTTTCGCCATAGAAGGGAGATTTACATACATGCAGCAACGTTCCCCCCCTCAAAAACCCCTCTCCTGTGTGTTTGCAACACCGTTACAGAATTGCAAACACAATTGAAGCATTGGACGGAACCCAGTAGCGGTTGGTAAAATTTTTGAGCTGTATGCCATCTGTGCTGGTATCGTGCAAAGAAAAAGCAGCTTATGATGCGGTGCGTTTTTCATTCCCATTCCCGCTTTCATTTTGCAGACAAAGTTTGTCCGCTCGGCATATGCGCACATGTGTGTGTGTGTGGAGGGTGTGGAAAATGAAAAACGTCCACTAAACCGTCCAGCATTCATTCCTGTACGGAGCAGATCGGAGAGACGATAAAAGAAAAATTTCAAACTCTTTCAAAACTCACTCAGACTGTTACAAAACTGTCAACCTTCCTTCGACTAGCTCCAGTCTCGATATCAATTTTGCCCGGCTCGCTCAGCAAGGCTTAGAGATCAATTATAAGTGTGTGCGAAGGATGGCTTCGTGTTGGCGACTGCACCAACATTGAGACGAACAAATAATTGGAAACAGACACGATAGAAAACCCCAAAGCATTGAGCCTGCCATCCACTTTACATAGAGTCACCACCACCACCACCACCGCCACTGCACGTAAGTTTTCCATTCATTTTACCATAACCAAAGAAAATCTCGCCCCACCGTCGTTGTCGTCGTCGTTCGCCAGCACAACGCTTGTGCCAACAACGGCTGTCAATTCTCATGACCGTGTTCACTTCTGCCCCCTGGCCTATCCTGTCCCCGTGCACCTACATTTCCCCATGCATTGCTCATAAGCAATGCTCGACAAATCGACGTGCAAGCAAATGCAATTTGTTTATTACTTAACAGCTCGCCTCAGTGAGCCTTTTCTTAATTCGCTTCGGAGTTTCAGGTGCACGAATGCGTTCTGTGCAATCCACTCACCCATCCTTAATCTGGTTAATTGAAATATTTTCTGTTTCGCCTGCCTTTTTTTGTTGCTTCTCGATTGTTGCGCAAGGAGTTTGTTTTTCTTGATTCGAAATTGAAAGTGGCAGGAACGAGTGGCAGGAACAACAAGCAGCAGCAAGATGGTGGCAATTTATTTAAAATAGTTCGAGGAAAAATAACATGTTCTCTGCAAAGACGTGTCTCCATCTCCTAATGGATGGAAATGAGTGGGGCACACAACTTTTGTGCATGTCAACACTTCACACTTTACCTGGTTCCTCCTTACCGAATGCAGAGAAGGCGTTGACCAATCGCTGGTTCCCCTTTCCATCCCTACTTGGAGCCTAGCATCAAGCGAGGATAATGGAATTTGCCCACGGTGTCTAGCGCTTCCTGTCAAGTCCTTGTCCGTACATCATTAAAATTTTAAGCTCCAATTCATGACAATCAATTAAGCGTAATTGATCTCGTTTGGACCGTAGCAGCCAAAGTTTGTGACTGTGTTTGCGTGTTTGCTGAAACCAGCTGCAGTTGTGTGCAAGTGTATATGCTGCCGACGCGTGTGTTTTCTTAGCACACCGTTCTCATCATTCGACCGTCGGAGCATTGTTGAGCCCGGAGAAACGGTGCACTTGGTTCGATGCCACTTGAAAGGAGCGTGGGGGATTAAATATAATCAATTTGTTCACGGCAGTGTGATTTCCAAACGTCAGGCGGCGAATGCGAAGAGGCAGCTGAATCGAACCGAACCGAGGGACGGACAGGAGCGAATGCCACCTACCCATATCGAAATCAAACTAATGGTAGCATTTGTTGCACAGAGGGCGAAGGATTTCGTTCGCTAAATGACAAGTGTTTCAACACAGCTTCCTTGTGCGGTATTGATTCTCCGGTGATGGTCTTTGCCAAGTGTGACAATCCTCTTCGGTTGCGAGCATTGGTTTTGTTGTCTATTTTTCCTATTTTTGTGTTGTTTGGAAATAATTGAATTCGGTTTTAGCGATGGCTTAGGGAACTTGGGGTTTTCTAGAAGTTATTGTACAAAAGAGCAGCTATGTAAGGAATTATCAACATTTCAGGTCAACAACATCAGGAACTTTACACTATGATGGTACATTTGTTTAAATATTTAATCAACAAATTAAAACGATTGCTTATTCTGCTCTTTTGCCACTAAAATCTCGAGGAATCTTGGGTTCCATTGCCTGCTTCAATGTCTTTGATGATCATTTGCCTCGATGCTTCACGTACGTGCTCATACCTATCTCTTTTCAAAATTCGAAAAATTCTTTTCAAAGTGTTCCGATGAGATGATTTGTCGGACGTGGTCTAACTCGATGAATCTCAAAGGATGTATAGCACTATCTAATTTCTTTATTTGAAGCTTCAAATCTGCCCAATCTTCCGATACATAACCACTGTGGGAGATTCTAGTCAAAGAAAGGGTATCTAAACGATATGAGATAAGAGAGCGTTCTTTAATATGATTGATTCAATTATTGTATATCAATGTTGGGGTTGTTTCGGTCTGGTTGCTTAATGATAATTTATTCAGTTAGGTAAAAGTTCTTCTACAATACTTTATTCATTAAGCTAATTGAATATTAAACCCGAAAGAACAGGGCAATTACTCCTAAAAATCCAAACACACGCTTGACTAGTTCACCCTCCAGCCTATCAAAGCACGCTGGGTGTGTGAAGAAACCTGGAAGTTCATTTTAGTAATGGAGACGCCTGGTAGTTTACCTTTGTAATTTTGATCGAGTTCTACAGGACATTTTATTCTTATTTATTTATTTCTTTCTTAAATTTCGTCGATTTTTTCTGATATTTTACAAAACGAATTCTTGAAAAAGACGTTTTGATATTTTTGTAGATAATAGTAAAATTCTTCTAACATTCTCAGGAAAAAATACCCTCTAGTCTAAAATGAATAAATAAATAAAATTTAAGTTTACAAATCAATCCCTCATATCTGTATCTACGTCTTAAAGTTATCGTTTCGTCAATGAAGGCAATCTGCAAAGCAACAAACGTACTCATGTTACGCAGCTAGATGAGTTGTTTAATTTAAATGTAACTGATGAATTAGCTCACCCAACCACACACCCCATTCACCGACCGTATTGAATGCAGTGCCGACGAGCATTTATTCACTTTTTAATTAACAATATAGCAAATGTATGAAGCATCGCCAACTTTTCGCTCGCCGCAAAGCGAAAGCAAGAGCAGTGCAGCAGCCGTGCACAAGGATTATCCCGAAAGTCACATGTGCGCTTCGTTTTCTCACTCATGGAGTGTGAATACTCCATTCCCGTCTTAAAGCACCCGGCCCGGACCTTCGTTCCACGTCCGTCGCCCGGTTTCGCAAACGTCGCTGGAATGTTAAAACGATTACACGCCAACGACGTACAACTATTTCATTTATCCTAATGGAACACTCCACTTCAACCTCACCCCTAGTGTGAGTATGTCTGTGTGTGGTGTCGGTTTAAGAGCAACATAAGCTTGTAGTTGAAAGTTACGAGACAGAAGAGCAGGAGCGAAAAAAAAATCCCACATCAACTCTCCACATTTTCTACCTTTTTCTCCGCACTGTAACGGATATGTTACCAGCCCAGACCAGCATGCCAGATACCGGGAAGTGCAACTAATTAAAACTTTCGCTTGCATTTTGACTTCACCAGAAAGGCTTAAAAGTGTGGCGGAAAAATCAGGGGAAAACTACATCCAAAAGGGTTACAGTTACGTTCAGTGAATAGCTAGCCTCATATTGCATCGCTTAACCGGAACATAATCTCGCACCCATTACAAACATTACACTTACCTTCGATTTGTGGTTAGTGCGCGACCAATTCACATCCTCAATCGACTGCTTATCGTCCTCTGGGTGGTGCTTATCACATTCTGGATCATCATCATCGTCGTCGCCGTTCGCCGAGACTTCCGAGAGCCCGATCGTTCGTAGCAGCACTAGAAATCTTACCACTTGGCGCCATCCTTCGGTGCGTGCTGCCATCGTGAGCTGGCCGTGCCGTTGAAACTCCGCCACCAGTGATCGAACGCGCTGTGCTAGCGTGTGGAAGGGAAAATCTGGCCCCGATTTTCCTGCCCACTCACCGAAGTACATTTCCGAGCTGAGGCAACGTAGTCCGTCCAGCAGTTTCGCCAGTGGGGAAGCGTTGTTACTAAGCATAGTGGAATCATGCTTTCGTCCTCTGTGTGCTACATCGGGTGAAAGTAAATGCATGGAGAAATTGGGAAAATAGAAAAGCATTAGACAGAGAGCAGAACGTAAAATTGCTCGCAAAACACACGAAACACATTTTGAACCGTTCAAGAGTGCTAAAACATTGAATGCATCGCTTTTCGAATCGGAATCGTTTTGATTCGAGCACACACACAAAAAGTGGACGATAAATGCATATGTGTGTGTGTACAAAGCCCCACACGACCGGCGAAGGATAAATAAAAGACAAAACGGTGGATTTACCC
Organism: Anopheles stephensi; assembly: GCF_013141755.1. Lineage (NCBI taxonomy): Eukaryota > Metazoa > Arthropoda > Insecta > Diptera > Culicidae > Anopheles > Anopheles stephensi. The sequence continues at coordinate 29,655,428 of NC_050203.1, read as the reverse complement.
ATCACGGACGAATGCGTCGGATTTTCGAGGAGCTTTTACCGAAACGAAGTTGAAAATATGTGCATTGTGACCGTGACCAGCGTAGCCCAGTTGGTGCTCTTTAAAAATGTGAGCTATTTGTTATACGTCCTGCTTGCTTTTTTATTTGTGCATCCGTTCTACTTAGTACGCTAGTAGTCTTGGCTCATGCAAAACCCGATGTTTCCCCGTTACAGCAATGGAAAGCTTCTTCAAACAGAGAGGGCCATTTTTTGTTTTGGCTGTGAGACCCGGCAGGTGCGTGTGGTGCTGGTGTCGTTTGCCGGAATGTTCGTTTAGCGCACGATCGGTCGATTATCCGGCAGCACGAAAGTAAACAAACAACGGTGACTGTGTTTTCTCTTTTTCTTATCAAGCAATAAGCCTCTTTGAAGCAGGAAATTAATTAAAAATGCAGCAAGAAGCTATGGAGCGAGTATTGATTGCGTGCTGAAAGAGGTTTAAAACATGACCTTTAACACTCGAATTAAATGGCTTTTTCTGGTTTAAAACTATTAATTATGATAATAACTATATTAAAATCTGTTATTTTTTCTTGAACATACAACTGAAGCATTGTGCGATTTGGGGGTTATTTTCAAAATTTAAATTATATGGAAATTTGTTTTTACATCTAGAACCCCATTGTTTGATGGAGTATTTGTACAGAAAGCGTCACTTGGTGTGTACTTATTTGAACCACGATATAGGCACCACAGGAGACGCTCAATATTGAGCGATTTTGTGACAGACGGGATAGATCAACATGGTATGGGTTTCTATTGATTCCGGCAAGACGGCAAGCTAGAATGTCATACATCTAGCCTAGCGATGGATTTATTGCAATCGATTGGAATCGTAATACTGGGAATTGGACTGGTTGGCTCGGTCGTCAGATTTGCGTGGCTTTGATAGACTTTGTCTGAAAAATTTGACTGTTGTCTTTGGGGATTTCTCAAGAGAGAGGTTTAAATCTGCAATAATCTACCCACTCTTTAACAACTCTAGCTTAACTGTCAGCTCAAAAATGCATGTGTCAGTTCTGTTTACGTGAAAATAGTTAAATAATAATCTCTAACAGTTGGCCAATGGATGGATCATTACTCCACATCAGCTTCAAAAAATTTAGAAGTACATTTTAAAATACTCATTTTTTTATTCCATTTGGACGGCCTTTCGTTCTTCACACGGTAGGACTGGGGATCAAGCAGAACAGACCGTACGCAGGTAAGAGCAAGTCATGGAAAGCCAGAAATGGCACGACAAGACCTCTCAAGGTTGTAGCACCAAATAAGGAGAAGAAGAAGACTTTATTTAACAAATACCGTAACATTTCTCCTTTTCGACCTCCAAACGACTTTAGACCTGCAAAAATTGTGTTGATTGATTTATTTACTTCATTTACCCGTAAGGTGGTAAGTATGTACTGCTCACGAAAAGACGGGATGGGAGGTCCGTTGTGTTACCTGGTCACCAGAGCATTGACTGGTTATCAAATTGTTTGACAACCTTAAGAGAGCGCTTTCTAGTTTTGTTTTGCAAAAATGGATATTTTTTAAGGAGACACATGCCATGGAAAGTTTACAGACAGCATGGTATCATATTATCAGATTTCATTAATGGCTGAAATTTAGGTTTTTGTTTTGTAATTAAATAATTAAATTATTTTATCTTAGATGGAATAGCTTTAAAGTGTAAAAAGCAAGTACATTTTTGGAGTATAGAAGGCTTCGTAGTCCAATGGTAAATTATCATAATTGTTTGATTGAGAATATCTTCTCTAATAGTCTCGACATGCCATTTGAGTTAGGTCAATCAATAAGCATATTTATTCCTGGAAGTAATCTAGAACGCTTAGAATTGCATCAATGGAATTCAAATGAATGGAAATGAATTCATATGAATAAGCTGCCTGATGCGTATTTGAAAAATATCCACTCTAACTATACATTCTTAAGAACTAAACTCCATCCGAATGTTCCCATAAAATTTCCAGAAACGACATTGCTCAAAAGGCAAAAATTTTGATCGAAAGGAAAGTTGTTTAACAATGTGCAGTAGCGATTTAAAGAATTCCTCAAATCCTCACTAACAATCTTAATAGCTAATGGCCGTTAACTTCTCCTTACTTGAAATAAAAATTCAACCGCAAGACAGAGAGACAGAGAGATCAAAGCTCTCTAGATTCATCCCTTCCAATTAATTACGGTATTAGTTGCCATTCGTGACGAATGCCAGACAAATTGCAGTGCACAAGGCGAGAAAGAAGTGACTCCTGCTCGTGACATTGCACTACACTGCAACGGACCTATTGAACGGGTTAGGCTTGTGGGATGAAACGAAATATTTGCTCCAGGGAATTCCTGGACAGCGTGACAGCGTCCACCAAAACAAGTCCGGCAGTCAAGGTGACAACTACAAAGCGCAGCCGGTATCGGGATATCCGGAAGGTCTCATCTACCGGTCCGCAAAACACTTGAACACACGCACACACACAACATAGCTAAACGTTCCACGGCGTTGAGCGTGGTGGCATGTAGTAGCCACGAACAAGACAGACCACCCTGTGGGCATGTTGTGCCATAATCGCCGGCCCGCTGTCAACTTGTCGGACGGATCGGACTGGGGATGTGATGGTGTTTCTGTTTCTGCATTCGATGCCACAACAACCAGTGCGTAAATGTACTTCGGCTTCCAAGACCGCCTGTGTGCTGTTTACATGCGAAACCCCCGACTGTAGATGTTGCGCGTGTGTGTGTGGAGGCATAAGCCATACACGTTAGTTTTCGACCCCGGGGAGAATACCGGTGCAGTGGTACAAATAATGCATTCACGCATCATCGCTATGATGCATCCAATTTGATGAGCACCGGGAGCGAGCATCATCTTCCCGTATCGTGCTGCCGATGGGGGAGGGCTTTTGTGCGAGATTTGTTAGTTACCGCTGCTGGTACGGATTTTAATGAGCTTACTGGGGTTTGGTTCGGGTACGGTACTTTCAAATGCCCGGTGCTTTTGACGTGCGGCAGATCGATTCAAACTTATAGAAGCAGAAAGATTAACGCTGTTGCACGTTGGCTTAGGGAGGCAGGTGAGTTCATTAACGAAAATAACGTCTAAACGCAACCCTTCTCGAGGCTGTTCAGCGGTGAGATAGTGGCCAGATGTCATCCCGCTTCGAGTGTGAATATTATCCGAAGCGTCTAATTAATGTGCAATCAAGCGTTACGCCTTCGAATGGATGATTGTCATCCATTCTGTTTCAAGGATTATCGCACGCAATGTTTCAATGTAACGTGCTAACGGTCGATACACTTGGCCAAACTGTGTGGCATCATTATGCTGCCCCCGGTAACGCTGCGATTGTTTGCCGTGCCCAATCGTACCGGTCTCTTGAGCAAATGTTGATTCTAAGGCATATTGCAATTTGTGTATGGCTCAGCAACAACACCTTTTGCCACATGCAGCTCGGTGCAATAATGAACCTGAAGCAAATATATGTGTACGTACTACACCCGTGCACAGTCAGCGTTATCGGGGAGAGATGGCAATAATTTTGCTCGAACTCTAAGGTATCAAATACGTTCACTAGAACCAGGAACAGGAAAGGTACGGTTCAGTACCGTGCTTTGAGTGTTTGTGTGTATTTTTATTAAAATCAAATCCATTTACCAAACAGTTTTCCCCCGATATTCCAATGCTCACTGAGTGTGCGTGTGTGTTACTGTAATAAGGTTTGCCTTGATTTTACTACCGTTTTCATCGTTCGCATGGGGTTCACGTTTGACTGCTTTTCATAAATAGGTACGTACACGGGAGCTGGGCAGGATCGTTATTTGGTTTGCAAAACGTTCTGGAAGCTGTGAACTGTGAATGTCTTGCTTTAGGGTGGAAGGTATTAAATTTCGCACGACCGTTTCATACAATCATGCATCAAACGGTGCACCTTGCTTGTGATATGCAATTTGAAAGGAGTGAAGTGGTGAGGTGGGATATCAATGTTGTTCATTGGGTTTTGCTTCTAACCAATGGTAACGATTTTCCTTTTCTCGTGCCAGGTGTTCCATTGTATCACTGCCATTTCATTTATGTTGAAATGTTTTTGCTAAGACTCGGGAAGAGTGCAATGAATGTTAAGAGTATATTCCTAATGGAGAGAATGGTTCTAATAGCATAAAATGAAATTATAAAGCCAAAGGTTGAAGAATAATTCAGTAAAAGCTAAAGGGAGTTTAATGACCAAAACTTTCCCAAACAAATTAGTTAAATTCCTTCTAATTGTAAATAAATAAATGATAACTTTTTTCTCATCTTCTCCTTTGAAACGGTGAGAAAAGTGAGAACATTGTATTAAATCACAACCCGTTAGCGGTTTCGCACTATCAAGTGTTGCCGAAGCTGATTAGGAAAACTCGAAATCCTAGAGGTTTTATCGTGCCACAAGTTCTTTTTATCGTTCCGCAAGGGTCAGAACATCTGTTCAAATACTGTAAAAGAACTTGGATAAGATCTGTACTGTTCTCTTTCTCTGGCCTAGGGACCTCTTATTGATATCGCATGATTGGATAGTTAGTCCTCATCATGAGGAAACGGCTCATATCGGATTTGAACCCCGGCTCTGGCGACCCCGGTGCCACTGTCGCATGTAACATCGGGCCATCTATACTGTTATTACAAAAAATACTTTATAAGATAAATGCTTTGTATTGTTCCTTGGCCCAATCAGTCCTCGAGTATGGTCGTATAAGCTGGAAGTCTTCCACAGAAAAATGGGCATTGCTTGCAAAAGCGATCCAACAAACGCTCACCCATTATGCACTAATGCGTTTGCACTAATGTTTACTAATTTGTAATGCGTTTAAGTTAATTTACAAGCTCCTTAGAATTTAATGCCTAAATCAGAGTGCCTCGGAATAATTTCTGACATCCTATCAATGCTATGATCCTATCAATGTTATGATGCCTCTGAACTATTCGATTTTAATGCTCACGTATCGTGCACGTCTGCGTACATTTAGAAATCAGAATGGTTGAATGAACTGATGGGTATAATCTGAACTAAATTAATTGTACTCTTGACAAGAAGGAAAACAAAGTTATCGGTTTCGTCTGGAAACTAGTGGTGAGCGGGTCCACCCGAACCTAGCGGGTGGGAGCGACCCGGAATCGTTCGGATTGTATTCCTAGCTTCAGCGAGTTCGTTTCGATCCGTGGGTGCAACGAATCCCGAACCCATCGCGTCGAACACATCAAACTCACTGGTCGACCCGAACTCGTTACACCCGCGGGTCGACCCAGACTTGTTACAGCTATGGGAGGACCCAAACTCATTGCTCCCACGGGTCAACTAGAGTCTACGTATGCTTTGTGCATCTAAGGGTCGACCCGAAATCATTGCACTCACGAGACGTACTCGATTCCTTTAGGAACGAACCCTACTCCGGGTCGATCCGCGAAAAGAGTCATATGACTCTTCACTACTGGAATTATGCATTTTTCACGAACAGTAAGGCTAAGTTGCTGCTAATTGCTCTGGGGCCACTCGAAAAAAACGAGGCATTAGATAAGCAGAATACTTCTATAACATAGCATTTACGCAAGATCATTAGAGCTCATTAATGCATCCGGTACATCTGGAATAATGTCTTTATTGATGCATTTTTGGAAAAAAAAATTCTACAATCTAATTCATAAAAAGCTTGTCAAGTATGGAAGGGGAAGGACCACGATCTAAGAGACGCACTTGGATTCTTAAAAGGTGATCCTACATATTTTACAGTGAAGTCCTACAAGAAACCTTCACCACAGGGCATTACGTCCATTTTTTATTTTGATATTTAGTATTTTACTTTTTCAAGGATTAACTGAAAAAAGCAAATGAAAGACATGTTTTACTGCATTAAATATATTGGATGACATGTGCAGCGTCACATTTTCCGCACAGTTCGTTTGTAGACCTAAACCACTTAAACTGTCGCCTGTGAGTCGTAACTCAATATCCCACAACTACTATGTATACTGGAGGAAAAATCGTTTATCTGCAACGCCAAGTTCTCTATTTTCCTTTCACTGGTTTCCTTTTTCCCCTTACTTACACTTTATAGCACATATTTTACGGACAAATTATATCCCGTTTGTGAAGCTTTGCGGTTGATTGTAAATCTCACAAAGCAGGAAATCCAATCCCACCGTACGTGTAAGACTTCCTCGTGCGGGAGCAGCAGCAGCGAATGCAGCGACGATGAAAGCGAATATCGTGTCAATGAGATTCACATCGTGGCCATATTTTAAGACACGTTGCATCCAATCATGCCACTTTTAGTAACACCGACAGCAGTGCTTATCCATCCCTAGCCCGATCCTGTTGCTGTTGTATGATGGTGTTGTTGTGGCAGCACTGAACACTGAAACGTGAGCTTAGGTCGCTTAGGTTTTGTTTGGTCAGCGAATTAGAAGCACCTGCCGAAGTGAAAGACGTTTTCCCCCGGAAAGAAACATAACCGCCCTCGCCAAACTTTGTCCATTTTCACACCCGGACGAGAAACTGCCTGCAAACGGTTTCACAACAATGTTTGTGCAGCTAAGATCTACTGGCTGTATGGAGTAGAAGGGAGGCCCTAGAGCATTTTCTTCGGGATCTTTTTTTGCTCCCATCCGTTCCCAGCGTTCAGCCGGGTGAACCGGGTTTTATTCGTAAATCTCAAAATAAAGTTAACATTATCCCGAGTTTGATGCAGTGCAGCGCTTTCCACTTTGCTGCAGGAGAAAGTGTTGCTTTGCCGAGATAGCCGAGTGAGTGTGCGTGTACAGGGAATAGAGGAAAGATATTCAATTTTATTGTGTACAAGCTTTCGAATGCACTCCACGTGTGAGTGGGCGAGGGTTAGGCTAGTGAAGCGAAATTTAATTTACGCTTTTTGCCATTGGTTTCTTTAATATTTATCGCTCGTTTGTTGGTTAGTTGAAGTGATCTTGGATTGTGTACAACATTTTTGGGAAGATTTTTTCTATAAATGTTGGCGAGAGTTTAGTTCATAATGTTTCATCATCACTACAAAAAAAAAATATTTAAAATTACTTGAAGGAGTTTCCTTATACTCAGTTATGAAAGATATTAGCATTGCTTCGTCCAATATGTAAAGAATGTAATGGAAAAGTTTCCACTATGCTGGCACCATCTTCGCCATCTTCGAGCGGCCGATGCTACGGATTATCTTTGGTGGTGTGTGCGAGTAGGACATGTAGAGAAGGAGGATGAACCACGAGCTAGCTGAGATGTTTGACGAAGCAGACATCCTGACGGTTTGCGAAAGCCGGAAGGATACGCAGGTTGGAGCACGTGATGAGGAAGTCGGACTCATGCCCTTCCAAGAAGGTGCTCGCCAGCGACCCGTTCTGCACAGGGCGTAGAGCAGCACAGCGAGCTCGTTGGGTGTATCAATTGGAATCAGACCTGAGCAGTGCAGCCATGGTCCGTGTTTTTTGGAAACGATTTGGATATCAGAAAGAAAGTAGAAGAAGTCCATATGTTGTTGTCTGCTGAAGTATGTTCGACCAGCTAAGCAGTTAGGGGCCGGTAACGATCTTCGCTATACCTATGGGTTCTAGCCATAACAACTGGCTATCTCTCTCTTTTAGGTTATGCCTGTCATTTCTGGCTTACCAGACTTAATGATTCCAAGTATTTGAATCCCGGTTCTGCCGTGTGCAGACCGACGCCGTTGTCGCCTCTACCACCGAATCGCCCATACAACTGGAGGGCTAACATAAATACTCTTATGACTAGTTCAAGAGTCTCATCAGTCAGGTTCGTATAGTGTGTGGCAAGACAAGTCTTAATAGCTTAGTTGGTGTTCTTCAAGTCCAAAAGTTTAAGTCGATTAACTGCAAGCAGTACAGCGAGAGATGGTCTCACATATTCATTCAACTTGACGTGTGGTTCCTATGAGAGTTTCCATCTCGATAAAAACAGCATCCTGAGTTCTACAACCTAGAAATCTACAATTCGTTTTACGTTCCGATGAATCTGCTTTTAATGTTCCCGAAAATCAAAACAAATGGTATTTATACCCTTTGCCCTTCTAATACATCATCCAATGCACCAGCAGTAAACATATTTAAATTAATAACAATATTCAGCTAGCAGAGCTCACTATAGCTGGCTACGAACAATCTTTTTTCTTACAACAAAACATTCATATAAATACCGTGGAACAGTAGCTTGGATTTGTATGCTTTACCATGAATTTTGCTTCGGTTGTGGCAACATCGACAAGCGAGTGTGCATTTGCATGAGGAACAGCTCAACCCATACAGCCATACGGTTCAATGCAGTTGTATGCTGGTCTGTCGATAGATACCGTACGCTTCGCATAAATCCACTCACTTCGCTCAAGCTGGCATACATCGGACGTACCAACAGTAAGTAACCAACGTGCACGTAGAGCCGGATCCAACGTTGTCTTCTGTTGTAAAATCCGCATACATTTCACGCTGTTCATGGTGCAAACAAACAACAGCAGGCTCGGCGCCGATGCAGAACCGGGGAACATTTTCAATCAATGCATCTCGGCAGGAAAAAAAGCTGTTTTATTTTTTAACAACATGCGTTCCCGGTACTGCTCCTCGCATGCACATTCCCTTTGGCCATAATTATCGGCCACCGAGCCACACAACAGCTCGGTTGTGATATTATTATCTCTTTTTTTGCTGCCACCGTTGGGTTACTGTCGATGCTTGTTATAGCGCCAGGGCGCCATTGCTCAACGGTGTCGACAGCGTTATTCACACATGGCCACGCGATAGTTGGAGCAGCTCGATGGTGAGCCAATGGTTCGGAAAAGCATCATAATTCAACGGCGCAACAATGCCGGGCGGCGGCCACCGAGGCCTGATTTAAATGCACTGACAATGAAAATTTATCTACATTACGCAACAATAGGGATGGAAAATTGTGCCCGGGCACTACAATTGGGATACACTGTACATTAATTAAATTAATTGAAGTTTCCTTCACGGAAATGTTCCCACCGAGGTGCAAGGGTCGGTCGCCTGCTGCGAGGATCTAAATCGTATTGAAGATACCGGTCGAGGAATTGGGCCGGTAATGAGTTATTGAGTCCCTATGGGTCGTTGTTTGTTTGTGGCGGTCTTTTCATGAAACATTTGCTAATTTAAAGCTTCGTTAGGTTGGGTGTTCATTAATTCGATGCGCTTTAAATTTGGTCTGTGTATTGTGTTGGAAAATCCATAATGGTTATGCATATAATGCGCTCTGTTTATTTATTAGCTGCTAGTGTTTGACGTTGTTCTTTTTATGATGAAAATGGAAATAAGGTTATTAATGTACAAAATTTGGATTATTAGTAACAACATTGATTGCGAATTCTTAATTCATTATTTAAAGTAAATGCTTTTCTTTTAGCATAATTTATCCCATAACGTTGACCTTTCACGCTTAAAACTGTTTTTGTTTTGTTGAAACTTGCTGTAAAAATATTCATGATAAACCTGAGAAGCTTCCGCTATTTTACGAATCAATTACGATCCCCTTGTGTGACCTCTGTGGAACATAATTGTAGTGATCGATCCACCACCTATACTTATACCCTACTGCTTCATACACATGGACGGTGGGCCATTTTCGAATAAATAACAGGATCAAACAACTTTAAGTTTTCAACGATCATGAAATGTTACATGTTTTACTTAAAGAAAATAATTGTTAAGAGTTTCTAAACATGATCGATGATTTCTTTGACCATGGAAGACAGCTTAACAGACAGATCTTACTTGACAACAAAAATAGTATATTAATCTTGTTTAAGTTTTTCATATTTTTCATACAAAACTTTTTATTTTTTGGCAAGGGAAATAACATTATCCATTCAGTGCAAAGTGAGAGTATTGAACATTTTGTCGGAGTCGTTCGAAACTCACAGGGGTCTGAGGCAAGGGGACGGACTCTCCTGTTTACTGTTCAATATAGCCTTGGAAGGTGTCATACAAGGTGCGGGGCTAGACAACGACATCCGTGGCACGATTCTCTATCGGTCTCTCCAATTTCTTGGTTTCGCGGACGACATAGACATCGTTGGCAAGAAGACAGCAAAGGTTTGTGAGGCGTACACCCGACTGAAACGTGAAGCAGCAAGAATTGGACTGATGATCAATGCGACGAAGACGAAATACCTGCTTGTCGGAGGCTCCGATCGTGATAGAGCACGAGTCTTCGACCATCCGAGCGGAGGATTCAAACGTTCGAGGTGTGTTCGGGCGACGCATCCTCCGGACCAGATTTGGCGGTGTTTTCGAGCATGGAGTGTGGAGGAGAAGGATGAACCACAAGCTTGCTGAGCTATACGCTGAACCGGACATTCAGACGGCTATGTGGCGAAGAACGGCAGGATACGATGGCTGGGGCATGTTATGAGGATGCCGGATTCATGCCCCGCCAAGAAGGTGCTCGTAAGCGACCCTCAGTTCGGCACGAGGCGTCGGGGAGGTGAAGGGAGACCTGTTGGAGATCGGGTGCATACACGAATGGGAAGCTGTAGCCAGGGATCGAGTTTCCTGGAGATCTATTGTTGACCGGGCCATGTCAAGACGACGTGATCTTTAAAAGAGTAGGCCAACATGATGATGATGATGATGAACATTATCCAACTCACCTGTTTTTTTGTAAAACAATTTAAGTAATGTGACATTTGGACTGCAGTTCGATGGATTTTTTTTCTAAAGTTTTATAACTTCAAATGGGGATTTCGAGGCAACTCTACTATACTACAAGCTTTTGGCTTTCATTGTCAAAGTTGGACATCTTATTGTATTCAAATAAGAATGTGGATGGACAAGGCGTTATACAAGATAAATAAAAAAGTTGAGATTTCTTTCGCAAACCGGCAGCATCGGTTGATAAATTTACATCATTTCTTTTTCCAAAATGCAGCTTCACATCAAAGAATCGGCAAAGAACTTGAGAAGATTCTCAAAATATGTCTGGTTTCGTTCCAGCTCGATTTGGATATTTAAGCTTTCAGTCCACGATATCTCCAATGTGACATGATAACATTTGTACTACCAAGCTACAGTACATGTATTGGCCAGAATATCTGAGATTTTGACCAGAAAAATGTTTAAAAAATTAGTTCAATTTTAAGCAAGCGTGCCTCAAAGTTATATCTTCACATGTTGCCTGTGTTTTTTAACATCAAATCGTTATCGATAACTTAAATGTCTGTTTAACAACAATCAACTTTGAAGTGTAACATTTCATAAGCACAACCGTCAAAATAAACCACCGTGAGTAACTCAAAGGTAATGAAGAAAAATTAATTAAAAGCACCCGGCGTCATGCGCCCGCCAAATAAAGACCAAAGTAAAAACGACGGACATTTTTTAATTAAGTGGCCTTTTTAAAAATTTCCGCAAACGCCAATCAAGGATGGCAAACGTTACACCAATCTGAACTCCAATCCTTTCCCACAAATTATGAAAATGTCAACCATGCCGAGAGCTTTCTATTTGCACATACGCTTGATTGGTACCTCGTTATTAAACTACCGACCACCTTTCTGAACAAAATCTAAAAGCACAAACTCAAAAAAACTGAAAATCAAACTATTTATTCGCCACTCGGCATCGACATTATTAGCATATTATTATTGTCCCCAAACTGGAAGCACCAACAGTGAAAAAAAAAACAACCTTTCCCTCCTGATTACGACCAGCTCATCGTTCAACTTCATTAGAAAGTTACCAGCGCCACTCGTTCGGGCCCAAAACTTTTCGCACTTTCACTGCACCGCGAACAATCGGTTGCTGAAGTGGTTGCATGGTTGCAACACCAAACCAACGGAACGGAACCGCTTTCAGGAAACATTTGTCAGCAGTTCGGTCCCGGAGCGTAGAAAAAGTGTCAACTAGGTGTGCGCTTTTTTTGTATAATTTTCACAAATTCTCCCCCCAAAAAGAAAAAAAGGAACCACCAGCTCGACCTCACCATTGTACTTGCACATTTAATTGCAACTCGCGCATCCACGACTCAAACTTGCCACTTTTCCATAAACATTCGCAGTTTGTCGTCCGCCGCTTGACAATACGGGGCGGGCCACCCGTTTCGGGTTGGGTTTTGGCGCAATTTTCAATTACAGCAGCTCTTTTGCGGACCGTTGCACACCGGTGCAAATTAGTTTAACCAAACTTTTGGTGCACCATCTGAGCAGGAAGCTGGGCGCGATGGAAGCGAGCGGTGGATTGATTTTGTTAAAAGGTACTTTGGCGTAAAATCCGACACGACGATGGAGGCAATCGCTGTTCGGGCTGTAAAATTTGCACGTCAAGCGAATTATCATTTGTCACCGCTTTTCTGACAAACCGTCAAGCCGATGGTAATTTGCTGGCTGGTCCACTTTTTACGACATCCATCCGGCGAGATTCGGGGCGAGTCAAGATGGATGGTGCATACGCTAGAGGAAAAATGTCGCCATGCTGTGTGCGACTGGTGGGGCAAAGTGTTATTAACGATGACATACCAACGTGGTGGTGGAGTTATGTGCGGTGGTAACAACAAGCGCAAGATTGCACCAGTACAAACCGAAATTGTATGACGACCGGGTTCTCGGCAAGGAGAAAAATGATGTAATGTTATTTTGTTGTCGTTATGCTGTCGAAAAAAACGTTTTTCATGCTTTCCTGATTACTTTTTGGTTTGTTGGTTACGTTTCTGATTTTTTATATGTGAGGTGTCTCGAAAACTATTATGTGAAGTACATCAGCATTGCTTTCAGTCTGTTAGTACATCCACAGACATAGCTTTTAGTGGCCAGAAACGGTTGATGCGAATTATTATTTCATAAGTTTACGGAAGTTTTGTTTACGGAGCGAGTTTTGTCTAGCTTACTAGACTTAATGATACCACGTAGTTGGATAGTCCGTCCTCGCTACAGGGCAACGGTTCAGATGGGATTTGAACCTTGTTTCTGTCACCTCGCCGGTAGCAGTGAGCTGCGTCTAATTTATTTACCAACAGTTGAGTTTGTAAGCTGGTTAAGTTTAATATTTAACGATGTTATAATGTGTTTTGAAGTAAGAAAACGGATGTTGGACTTGGTTTGGACAGTCGTACAATTCTTATGACATTATAGCTAATCTATTGTGGATATGCTGTAGCATGCGCTAAATAGTCAATTACAAATAGATAGAACCTCATCTGCATTATGCTTGAAAGAACATTTTTATATTAATGTTATTAATAGACCCTTAATATTGGGGTTTTAACCTCGTCTGGACTGCCTCACAGTAAACATAACTGACCGTCCAGATACCAAGCCCTCAAGGCCGCTCAAGGTTGTAAAACCAAAACAAAAACAAGAAGAAACTCTCACACCTCATCGAGAGTATTTTTCAGCATGTATCAAGGAAAAGTAGTTCCCCATAAATATTCAACGTAGGCCCAAACAAGCTCTGTTAAGGGGGTTAGATCCGAGACTCTTTTCGGGGTCACACAGCCTCTCCAACATAACTCCTATTCCGTCACCTCCACGGCGTACAGAGCCGTAACTTGTCCCAACACATATCCAAGCTTGGGCACCCAACCTCTTGGGCGGATCGGGCAACCAGTTCGTCTACCATACCAAGTACAGGCAATCAACAATTAATAACAACTCATTTGGCATGGTTAATAATAAGTGTTCATGTCAAAAGATTTCCCATAAAGCCCCACACCACAAGGCCAATGTTAATGACCACCAAGGTAAAGTAAATAAAATCAGTTGCATATCGCGAACCCAAACTTATAATTAATTACAATTTGTTCAACGCTCCTGCTCCATTGCCGGGGGTTTTTGCAATGGGAATTTAAAAAAAAACTGTTACAAACAGAAGAAGAGAACAAAAAGAAGAGAAAAGCAACGCACACACACAATCAGATTACAGAAAGGTTCGGGTTCTGTGCAGCCCAGCCAGCACACTCTGCTGGTAAACGTGTGGAAGCGAATGAAGAAAAGTCATTAATTTTTGCAAAAACCAACCACAAACAATGCGAGCTTAAAATGTGTGTCCGCCCATACGAGTGGATCCGAAACGGAAAAATGCATCATGGTGTTATCGGGTTTTTTTTTTCTCTCTGGATCGTAACCGGAAAGCAAGAGCTGTTAGGGGATGGAATCGCTCGCCCACCGAACATATTCGCTACATTCGCTTATCGTTAATCATACAACGTTGCCTTTTCCCATCAATCCGGCTATTCATGTATCGCTTCTTCAGACACATTGTTACTTCTTCGGAAAGGGGCTCCAAACAAACTGCCGAAAAAAATGCCCCAACTTAGTGCAAGATAACTGGTTTCCCTTTTATCCTGGCATCCAATTTTTTCCCCTATAGGTAGGGAATAAATAGTTTACACGGAAAAATCACAAATCGTCACACGCTTTCGGGGGAGAATAACGAGCAGAGCAGAGTCGAGGCAAACGAACAATACAAGACACCAACGGACACCGTTCAGCTTTCAAGGTGAGAAGAAAAGCAAAAATGCTTGTCAAGCTACACTTGTGGAGGCAAATGTCAGTCGAAAACGGAGCATCAAAACCGACGCTCCGATAACGGTTCGTGGAAGGATACAAATGAGAGAACGTATCGGTCTTTCACGAAATGTGCTGCACGTCTGTGTGGCATACATACATGTTTTTCTGTTTTGTTAGTGGTACTTTACCACCACCGGAATCGAATCAAAGTTCCGGTAAGCACGGTCGGAAATAGACTAAACAAGCAACACAATACCCTGGTGACGAACAACCGGGGGACCTCAAACGAACTGCAGAACGAGAAGAGAAGATGTGAAAGAGTCTTTTTTTCGTGATCTGAGAAAACCTGTTCAAGGACTGCAGATGCAGGTTTTTGGCTGCCCGAGAAGCAAACAAAAAAAGACCCGGGACAATCCTTGACAAGCACACGTCGAAAAGACGCTAGCGATGGGTGATGATGGTGGTATTTTGGGGGTTTTTTTTTGTGAATCGGAATCTGAATCGTGCTAATGCATTTTCCAATTTCAGATTATGATCATCAGTCCGGGTGTCTGGGCTGAAGACTCAAAAGACGAGAGCTTTCTTTTCTTTAATGTTGTGTACCGGATGCACCCGCCTTGCTCGATCGTTGCGCGAACCAGCATGAGCGTGTGTGTAAATGCTTTTGATGGTTGGTAATAAATTTGATTTCATTGTTGCTCGAATATGTGTGATGAACGACCAGAATGCTCCACAGGGGGGGAGTATGACCTCGCCAAACAACAAAACACCGGCTAGAAGGGGTGTTCCTCGCCTTTTCACCAACGATCACGACACGGAAACGATTACTACCGTTTAAGATTGATGGATGGATAGAGTTCGAGGGTTCGATAAAGACTGCGCCGATGATGAACACTTTCTACCCACAGCGGGAACAGCGGGGTTAGATTGTAAAGTAAAGGGTAAAGGATTAGATTGGCACACATAGCCGCACACACAGTTCGTTATGTGATAAAATTAATTGAACGCATCAGAATGTTCATTAATTGTGGTTGCTTCATGGGGGCACGTCCGGAAGGAAATGGTTGTAAAAATTGATAGAGGGTTTAATAGACACAAAAATAGCTCCAGCTATAAAATGTTGCTCGGGTCAAGCTGGGGGAGCTTCTTCGTGCTGAAGGGATGATGAACAATCGAACCGGGATGGTTCTCGTCTCTAAAGCGACAATGAGTCGATGGCAACGAAATTTTTCTCTTTTTCCAGGATTGTCTTGGCAGCGCTGGAAGTGTACACAAACTCAGGGAAAATCTCGACTTATCGATAAAACTTCATCGATTTACAACTGAAGATTTCAAATATTTATTGTCTAAAAATTAGCCCAAACAACCTCGAAGAAGAATTTACAACAGATAATACTACTGTGTCCGAAAAATAAAGTGACTTTGCGTTTTTTTCTTAAATGGTTTTTGTATTAGGTCAAATGAAGGTCGTCACCTTCGAAGTAATCCCCTTCCGATGCAATGCACCTCTTCCACCTCTTCTCCCACTCCTCGAAGCAGGTAGAAAACGCGGATGCTGGGATGTCCTTTAGTTCCGCTGTCGCTGCGGCTTCTATCTCCTCGATAGTATCAAAACGATGTCCCCGAAGCGGCAGTTTTAGCTTGTTGAACAGCCAGATGTCAGCTGGTGCCAAATCTTGCAAATACGGTGGTTGCGGAACAATATGGGTGCCAGTTTTAGCGAAAAACTCCCTCAAAATGATTTCAGGCATTTCGGTACCAGGCGAGACTTCACCCGCTTCAACCCCAAAACATCTTTTAGGATGGTGTTGACCGATGCTTTTGAAATCCCAACACTTTCTGAAAGGTCTCGTATCGTCAACCGACGATTGTTGACAATTAAATCCTTAATTTGGACGACGTGGCCGTAGTCGGTCGAGGTGGATGGCCTCCCCGAACGGTCCTCGTCTTCAACCTTCTGACGGCCATTTTTAAAAACACTGTACCATTTGAATACATTTTTCTTTGACATAGAGTCTTCCCCGAATGCTTTTCGTAACATCCGCAATGATTCCACAGCGTTTATTTCATTGCGCAAACAAAATTTGATGCATGCGCGTTGCTCCACAAACTTGGACATGGTCAATATGGACGAAAACACTTGGCGCAGCTCCGAAAACAAATTGTCACTCCTATCCGGGTTGGTGTTGGGACTTGAAACGTGGCAGATCTGTCAAAAACATACATATTGACAATAAAAAAATAAAAACAAGGGGCTACTTTTGGCGCGCGAAATTTGGCATCCAATGTCACCTTACTTTTCGGACACAGTAGTATATTCTACAAAGAGAGGTGTGACAGAAAAAAAATTTCCTTCTCTTTTTGTAGAATTGCCTGAGCCTGAGCGTTCGTTTTTTACTCCTTCACTATTATACTTTTTATGGATAAAATCCTTCTTTAAAATATAGACCAAAAACGCTACTGGTTACTGCTGAGAGCTTCCCGTCTTCGATCTACGACGAGACAACCGTTGCTAGGATATTTTTCACAAGACTTGTTAGTTGCTTCGGTCAAACATGGACGGGAAATTTTGTACAACAATGCGCCATCTTGTGAAGGTCCAAATTTTTCACCTACTGAATGGATACCCCAAACGCTGGCTCCAAATTATTTGATGATGAAACCAACAGACAATGGAGCAATGATTTTGGCGGTCTGGTGCTCGAAATGATAAGGGCGCCGGTCTCCACGCGGCAGGACCGGAGTCCAAATCGCATCCAGACCGCCTCCCAGCTCGTAGGACTGACTACCTCGCTACGAGTAAAATGGAACCAAAGAAAGCCAGAAACGGCAGGCCGAGTCCTCTAGAGGCTGCAGTGCCAAGGAAGAAGAAGAAGAGAGCAATGATTTCTTTGTAGTTTAGTTGTTGCATTAAAAGGACGCCACACTGTTAAGTGACCGGAATAAGGGACACATTTCATAATTTTGACTAACTATATTTAAGTTGGAAGAGTTGAAGTAGTTGTAATTGGTGATCAGAAGTCCAGCGCCTTCGTCTGATAATTCATTATACCGGCGGTTCTGGCGGACGCATCAACGCCATTTACTCCGTCTCAGTTTCGGCCTTCCTCCATCTCCAGCACATCACATTCGGACCAGTTTAACCCGCTACACGATGGGGAGATTGTAGAGCTCGTCGTTGTAGTGGCTCCTCCATTGTCCTTCAACACATACGGGGCCAATTATCCTTCGAATCATCTTCCTCTCGAACACCATGTCTGAACAAAGCCCATATCTCAGAGGGGCGTGTGAGTACTGATATTGCTCACACGTGCTCACATATATTATACTGATATAATGCTCTATACAGTTTTGAGTGGAGCGGTTTCCTCAGGCTATAGTATGACCGGTTGGCAGCCAGCACCCATGCGCGTAACTCAACCTCAATGTTGTTGTCGGTACTGACTTTTGACCCCTCATAAATGAAGTTTTCTGCGACTTCGAAGGTGCGGTCACCTATCTGTACATCACCCTTGCGTAAATCAGTGTTACTTAGCAGGGCCGCTGGTGGTGCCACCATCTTCTTGGTTTTCGCTTCGTTCATCTCCAACCCGACGTTCTGTGCCGTACGCTCGATCCTTTGGTAAGCTTCTGCTACATAGGAGAGCCTCAAACTAATGATGTCTATGTCATCAGCGTATGCCAGGATCTGGATTTATTTCTAGAATATCATCTGTTCTAGCTACATCAAATTCAAGTTTTGTGTATTACATCGCTATCAGGGCACCATTTTGATAGCTCGTAATGTGAGCTAGGTGTCTACAGAATAATGCAAAGATTATAACGAAATAAACTTTGCAAGATCCACCCCTTTCGTTACAGGATTACAGACTAGAACTTAATTTTCACAACATTAGATACTGAGCGATGCACAAAAATGATCATCAGTGATCTAGTCACTTCAAAGAACATACTTGTTTTCTTCAATCAAAATACCCAATCAAATTATTGCATTTCTTACACAAATTGGCGAAGATATTTAATCCAAGTTAAAAAAAAACCTACGCTGCATTTCTTCCATCCTTCATAAAGCTGGGAATTGAATGGGATTTTCTCTCTCTCTCGCAGGCATCTCTGCAATCAAGAGATTGTAAAAAGGTTTCTGAAGCTGTATCTCAAGCCATGCATTCTGTTCATCTCATTTCTACGATCGCCCGGAAACGGTGGACATAAAATCCTGCCTTTTCCGGGCCTTACTGTAGCTACTGCATCATTTGCTTCCTTTGCCAAGAAACTGTCCGATCTATTTCAATTTTGCTACTGCTTCATGGAAGACCCACTTTTCCCCGACACATTCCATCACGTTCATGTTGCGGACCGCAGTGTTCTGTTGGTGACTGAATTTTTATCCATTTTTACTGTGACTACCATCCGTGTTTTTAACTTCATGTATTCAGGCTTCAGTATAGAGCTTCGGTTCTACCTCTGGATGATTTCTTGTAACCGTTTCATCATACATTCATTTAATATATTTTGCTTTCATCAAATGTCTGTTCGTCCGTGTTGGTAAATATATTTTAAGCTAAAGTCTTTGTTCCATCTCTCTTCCACAGTACTTCAATACGACACGCCCTTCATCAGTAATGACTGAATGTATAAAATATTTTGAAATATCTTCACTCAAACAGGTTGGGGCATAATCGAAATTATGAACGTTTGTACTTATACTTATATGATTGGATTAACACCTTTTAGGTCTCCCCTTTTCTACAAGATTAGTGACCTCGCCGAGCTGCACTTGCATCCTGGAGTTGTGAGCAAGCCATGCCTTCAATAACTTTCTTTATTTGCTTCTCACGTTCAGCTTCGCAGCGGGAAATGTTTTAAAATTTTGTTCAACCGCTTTTTTTCTCCTTCTACTTGTCTGTTTTGCTTTAATCCTTTCCCTCGTGATCAAAACCAGATAGGAAGGGGATTTTTTTTGTACGTATGTGTACACCCGTCATTCTATAGATCACTTTATCTATCCATCTTACCATGACAGTATTGGGTTTAGGGCGATCTCGTACACTTCCAGTTGAACGCGAATGCTTGAAGGTACTTGAGATTCAACTTGCCAGCTCCTTTTTTTTATTTCGCTTTTGCTACCAGCTTCCGACTTGCTGCTCCGTGTCATTTCAAACCATACTGTCAGTGGTTGGAATGTAATGCTCTCGTGGCATTATAAATCTATCCTGCACTGCACGTTCGTCGTTGCGCTTCCAAAATCTCAATGACGTTGTCTGCTTACTATACCAGTGGCTGGATTATGTCTCCATGCGGGGTCGCTGTGTCTGTGTGCATGTGTCACTGCATGACCGAAAACTAAAGATGGCTTTTTGACAAATAAATCAATCATTTCCCCCTTTCCCTCGTGACAAAGCGTTATTTGGCAGGCAGGCGTACACAAAAACCGAACACAACCACACAACAGTCCGTTGCTGCTTCTGACAGCTTCGGTTAGCAGCAACGTGTTCATGTTTGGGGATAATATTAAAATTGCATCAATAGCAGCTTCCCACCACCATTCTGTGGGTGGTGGTTTACACGTTTCGCTCAACCCACCCACCTACCCGGTCATCCGGTCCAATATTATTTGCAGCGGGCCAATAACATTGCCGCTGGTTAGGATTATGCATGTTTTTCCCAGTAACAATGGCTCGTGGAAGCATGAGAAGCTTTACACTGTAAATCCAACTCATTTCCAACACAAATGGGGAGATTTTAATACCACCGTCCTTTGAAATGCTTTTCCAACGAACCAAGCTCCAAGCCGGGCAAACATAAAAGCTAGCGATTCTAAATTTAAACACACGTTTCGCGATAATTGTATCCAATTGGCCTCATAATTTTGTACCTGGGCTACAGGTCCAAAAAGCTCCCGGTTTTTTGCATGCATTTTCCTGGCTATCGTTTAACCTTTCGGGGTGGCGGGCATTCGATGGGAATATTAATATAATTCGATAAAAAGTCCTCTTTCATCGGAACACTAATTGCGCTCAATAAGGGGGACATTATCGGGGATTGCTAGGTTTTTCAGAGATTTCCTGTTCGCTGTTAGAGCTTATTGAGGGAAAGGGTATAATTTTCCAGCCAGTTATTTTTAAATCCATCAAAAGCTTAAATTAATTTTCAATGATGATGGAGCCTAATATAGGCTTATATGCATTTAAGCTCGAAAAAAAACTATTTCATTATGTGTTGGCTTCTTCTGAGAATGGAATTTGAGATTAGTCATTATGAAACGGTGAGCTATTTTCATCGATATTTGGGATTGGAATTCTCAATCAATTATATTTAATAATACAAAGGATAGGAGCTTCTTTATCTGTGTTCAGTTGTCTAAACTTTTAACACATATTTATTTAAGTTTTCGTCATATTTTTTGTATGTAAGCAGATTGTGTAAATGACCGAATTCATCGATAATTCCATGACTTCCACTAGACCGCCACAACGTATGTGAGTCACATACACTTCGCTTGAACATTATTTCGCGATCATTGAAACAAAGTAACAATTTAATCTCATTCATTAGCACATATTGAGAGTCGTTCACTTGGTCGCCGTTGCCGTTGGAGCATACAGGAAACCTTCGAACCCGATCAAACAGCTCGATTCTCTTCCGTTCGGTAGGAT
Organism: Anopheles stephensi; assembly: GCF_013141755.1. NCBI lineage: Eukaryota > Metazoa > Arthropoda > Insecta > Diptera > Culicidae > Anopheles > Anopheles stephensi. Next base: position 29,634,232 of record NC_050203.1, on the reverse strand, counting down.
GTTCAAAATTCCACCGCACGAAGAAACAGATTCTACTGCCAAAAATTTAAACACACTCCAAAAACTTCCCCTTTGAATTTCAAGTTTACCTTCAACTTTAGCACGCAAAACTTTCTCCACCCAGCATCGGGCTGCAAGTCTGGTAGATTGCAGAGTTTTGTACGTGAACCTATGGCTACCAGAATGGTGTATCGACCCGAAACCAGAAAAGCAAACAACCCTTCATCTTGTAACCCGCTCGATATTTGGTGGACGTTAGGTGCTTGAATGTGGTGCAATGTGACCATTTTAAATCGATGGCCACTATTAGCTCTTTGTTGTAGGTCTTAGCTTAGAACAAGTCAGAAGAGAAGAATGTTAGAAGCGGTAAGTGAAGTTAAGAATTTAATTACTACACATCTTCTACGGTATTCAAATGTGTCTTTAATTTTGTTGTCAAAATGATTAAATTATGATAGACGATTTAGGCAAAATGTAAATCGTGTGTGAGTGACATGTGGTACATGAAATATAGTATGAATACTAAGCAGTACGGATGATGAACCTCCCTTCCTCAATCATCATTAGAACTGAGCAAGAGCTGTACAATAAAACTTCACTTACCGTAAAGTTCAAAGCATCCGGAGCCCGGAAGGTAAGGCAACAAAACTGGCGGCCCAACAAAAATGCAGAAAAATTCCATCCAATTTATCTAACCTTGCAAAACCTTAGCCGGTCGGTCGACACGGCATACGATGCAGCACCATCAAAGCAGCCTTTGATTGCATCGGTGTAACGCTGGATGAGATGAAAACATATTTTCCCGGTGAAAAGATATAAACAGCTCTCTCTCTCTCCCTCACTCTCCAGAATCCCATCCCCCCACTCCGACAGTCTGTCAGTGGTGAAAAGAGATCTCTGACAGCAGACCGGAAAAGGGAAGTAAAAAATTGTAAATACATGCACACCACCATGAAATGTGTCAAAAGTCGAGGAAATGTAGGTGAACATTTGCCCGCGCAGACACACACTCACACACACTGCCATACCCCAGCCAAGGTATTATGGAAATTCAGATGATGAGAATGGCGAGACTTCGTCTGCTGCGGCTGCTTGGATCAGTCGGATCGGCTTCGAGCCGGATGTTCCGCCGTCTGAGCGAATGTTAATTAAATTTCCAATGAAACGTGTCAACATGTTTATGGTACCGGCGCCGAAGTGTTTATCGCAGCGAAAAGTGCATCCAACCGGCAGAGAGTGGCTTGCCGTAAGTGAGGTTGAGGTGCCAACTCAAGCAAAACAACTCAACAGTCATCGTTACTCCTCTGGTCGGTCGCTCGTGTTGTTTGCGCCTTTGCTCCGTAAGCTTCAAGCTCAAAGTCATCGTCGGTGCACTGAAGTTGGTTAGCGATAACAACACAAAAAAAGCCCTTGAAAAGGCGATATTTCTCTCCAGCTGATCCCTCGCTCCCCCAAAAAGGTACGAGAGATAATTCCTTGGTGGCTTGACATCGTCCCTACAATGGTATCACGTCAGCGACAATTTGAGCTGAGTCGTCGCCAAGAATGCCGGGAGCATCGGAGGCATAAATTGAGCATTGAATGCATTACTAACCATTAGCGAAATTAAGTGCAACTTTGATCTTCATTAATGCCTCATAATCCGGGTTGTAAATACCAAGCACTACAGCCAGCCATCCTTGCACGCTCGCTCGCCCATTTAGCCGCGTCCACAGGATAGTTTATCGACCGTCTTTCAAAAAACGAGTGTCTTGCCGCAAGGGTTAAAACAGTAGCTTCATTAATTTAATTGCTTCCATCTGCAGTGTATCGGGTATTATTATCCGGGAATGTGTGTCGACAGACATGCAGCAGCACAGGGACTGTGGGAAAATGGATTGAACGAATTAGAAAAGCCAGCGTGCTATCTATGTGTTCGTGCGTGTATTTGAGTGGTGGTGCATCGTACGGACAACATTGGTAGCAGGATTTATCCACATCGAGCAATGGAAACCGATACGTGGAACGCAACCAGGAACCAGGTAGGATATTTTATTCCAACCCACACTGACTGATTGGTCCCTGAAGCGTTCGTTTATTTTTTTGCACAACCTTGCACAGCCCATACCGACCCAATCAACCATGAACGGCAAGCAGAATTTAAGACTTGAATGGGTTTATGGCAGGAAGAAAGAGACAAAAAATCGAAATGACGTTTTTTCATAAGCATTTTACAGCTTCAAATGAATGGAATTATTTATTGAATTTATTGATCCAGCTATTGGGGAATCGGAGTTCAAGCGTAATACTTTTTCAGGAAGAGACGTTAATTGAAAATTCACAAAGTTACATATTTTTAGGAGAATCTAGACCTATAGCCACAAGTTCAATTGAATATTTAATTCAAAAATCAAAGATATATGAATAATCATGTATTTGCATTAATAAAGCATTGAATTAAATTTGAAGTAAACGGTCGAGGAATTTCTTTGAAAATTAAATCTTTTATGAGAGATCAGGTGAAGGCATAAAAAAAAATGAAAGTCCAAGCGATTCTTTCCTATTAAATCCTGTTTCATAACTCCCCGGCAAGAGAGTTTCTTTAAATTCCTTCGCGTAGCACACACCACGGCTTAAATGACTCTCCTGAAAGAACGCTTACAGCCTGTCATGATTCTTATCTCTTTTTCTACATTCACATCACTGTGTCGATTTGGCTGCGAGAACCTCTCTCACTTTCGTTTCTGAGGATGGGAAAACTTGCGAGGAAAGCAATTTAAATTAAAAGATAAGAAAGAAAAACAACTGAAATTATGTTCTTGCTTTACACAAAGTGTGATGAATTTGCTACATTAAAGTTAGGGTTCAAGAATTCTGAAATTCATCAATTAGCTGTCAAGCTAATGCCAAGTGAATGGATTTGTTGTTAAATACGTAACGACACAGAAGATCGTAAAAGCTCATACAATCACTTGAGTTATTCTACTTTTGACAGTTAATGCTATTAAAAGTTGCTGAAACATTTACAATAAACTAGGGGATCAGTTTCTAGTAACAGTAATTGCTCAGTATAGGCAGCAACCAGGCGCCTCCATCAGAAGTACTAAATAAAAAGGACGTTATTTCCAACGCCTGATCTTATGCACGTATTAACCCCTTCCGAAATTTTAATGTTTATCGATTTAGATTCTCTCGTTTTAACAAGCTATTAACAGTTATCGAAAAATTCAAAAATAGACCCGAGGATAGTGCTAAGGTTAGTGAGCAACTAGGCGCCTCCATAAAAATAATTAATTAAAGAAAAAAACCTTAAAAGCCGCTTGTTATTATACACAGATTACACAAGGCTATCAATGATTAATGGTGAGCAATTTATATTTTATTATTTTTTAATGCAGTGAGCTGAAAACTGGTAAAAGACAAGTGGCCTTAATGCTTCAATTAGTCAGCAACCAGGCGTCTCCATCAGCACGGCTGAAAGATCATTCCCTGCAAATGCTTGAAAAATTAGCAATACGGCCAGGCCGTTCTTTATGAATAAAAAAAAGCTTGAAAAATTAGGATTTAAAAAATTAAAATAAACAGTAAGGAGTACAGTAAAATTTTACTCAATTGTCTTGCAGATATTAAAATCTCGGATGAAAACACAATCACGGTGAAAACGGTTGTAGCATAAAAATATTTCCAATTACAATTTTCATTAAAAGTCGCCTTTCATCACCTGAAGTAAAGAGGTTTTTTAAACCATTATAGCAGCTTCAAGAAAACAAAATATTGCCCTTTAACATGATCCTGCTGGATGTATCCAACTGCTTTTTGTTGCAGGAAAATTGCGTGTCGTGTCACGCCTAAAGAAGAAGTCTATGCTTCAGCATCTATAACACATATTCGATTCCTAGCTTCAATTCCTAGTTATTGGAAAATTACTTTTATGTTTTATGTACGTTTTTGTTACATACTCCTCTCACGTTCATTGCTGCGTAAATTTTTAGAAGCTAACATATAACAACAGCGATATCCTTTTATTCATATTGAAATATAGTTGCAGCGTTTCACTCTAATAACACACTTTGGACTTGAAATTGAAATGAAATGGCCAGAAATTTTTTCGTGATACCAATCACCAATCAAGAACATAAAACATTATAAATTATTATCAAAAAAGGAACTGGTGTCCAATATTTACTGGGATAACATGCTTTGCTGAATATTGCTATTAAACCTAACACTAGCATCGATTTACTATCATGTACCTAGCTCGATCATAAAATTTTTAACACGTTTCGGAAGTGATTTTACATTATTAGCACAAGTACTAAAGCTCTATTGCGCACTATTTTTCATTACCAATCCACCTGCAAAACCATACAATGCTAAACCTAACTCCTACAAAATTTGTAGCATACAAATGGGGGTTTGGTAGCTTCCCCCTATCAATAGCCACCACCGAATCGATTAAAAACTGTCTCCCACGGCGACGCACGATCGATGATGATTATGATTATGGTAATGAGTTTAGGAATAGCTTAATTTCGACGCCATTGCACCAAACGCAGATGCCGCGCAGTACTGCTTCCCGGCAGGGCACGATAATTGTGTGATGCATCGTGCCACTATTTGTTCCAATCCCAACCCAAACCGACCCGGTGCTGTGTAGCCGTTAGTTCCAACACGCCCAAAGTCATGACACCGAAACTCATAACTTAGCGATGAAGAAATTTATTATCACGTCCTGGTAATGCTTACGACCTGTGTATGTGTGTGTCCCGGAGCTCCATGCACGGGCATGTTTGATAGCAATGTATGTTGTCCTAACGATCACACGTGAGCGAGCGAGCGAGAGCGAAAACACTTTACGAGCTTTATCTCTGTCCATCTGCTGCGTTGGACGGTGTGGGGCACCATAAATAACGCACGGACGCCCGGTCTGCTCGGGCACCGTTTTCTGCGGTCGATGCAATCGTGAGGGCAGCACGTGTATGTGTGACGAACGTACCCAGAGGGCGGATGCTCAAGGATGCAGGTTTGTTTTTTTGGTCAGCCACGAGCTTCAAGTAGTTGCACAGCCACTGTGGCGAGTAAGCTGTTACACCGAGTGTGTCACAAAGTCGAAACAACAGGCCCCCCACGCTATTGTGGGGTAGAACTTGTCCAAATAAAAATGAGGCAAAATGTTGCACGGCACCAAAACGGAGGCAATAAAAATGGGGTTTTAAAAACACAATCAGCACTTGCACGCGTACTTAAACGAACACGTAATCCCATGTGGTTTGGGGAGGGGAATATCCAGGAAAACAATTTCAATTAAAAATCTCCAATGCGGTATTGTCATGCAGCTCGCTTGTTAACATTTCATAATTAAGAAGAGATTTGTTTTAAAAATCAAGCCAATCTTACCAGAAACGTTTACACTGTTCCAAACAAAAAAAAAGCAAGTTGATTAGTTTACCAACCCAAAGAACCATTCCAAACCGGGTATCAAAGGCACGTTTCAGTTTTCTTCATCTTCACCACAAAAACTGGTCAAAAATGGGAAAATATAAAATAAACTTTCCTTTTTCGAAGCAACCCCCTTGGAGGAAAAACTTTCCCTCGCTGGGATAGGGCGCTAGGGCGTATTTCTTCGTAGCAAGAAACAAGCTACACTACACTAAACACGCAACACTGCACTTTCCTTCCAAGTCGCGTGGTAATGTCCGCCATTGAGGGCTAAAACTTTAACTGTCGTTTCTATAGCGCGGTGAGAAAAATAGCGACCAGTTTTCCGATACTTCGGTTCGAGCAAGGAAAGAAGCGTAGCGAAAGAGTAATAGATTTTGGTGTTACACGCTCGAATGGGCGTACCGTTCAGGTAAAGGTAGGTAATCAAACTTTTGAAGCGCAGATTCGATCACGATCGTTTGCTAAAGTGGTCCATTTTTGCGGATACTCCATTTTTGCTCGAGTTGTTGTCCGCTAGTTTATTTTGTTCTCCTTTGCTGTCCTTTTTATTATTATAATTTTCATTTCCCACTTTGCCGGTGGTTACGCTCGACGGACACCGCCGGAGATGTGCTCATCGATGATCGTGGGGATATGCCGCTACCGGGATTGACTTCCGGCAACTTCTGCACGGTAAGTGAAATTTGTGTAATTATTATAATCTCGTTAGCGTCGAGGGTGGCGAACGAGCCCGGCTTGTTTGTTAAACTAGTTACCAGCAAGCCAGCCAGTTCGGATGGGACAGACTCGGGGCACAGGGAACATTATGCCCGCTTTTCAACTCGATCGAACGCTTAAAGCTGAACCGTCCGTAGCCGTTCAGCCGGGCCGGGAAGTTAAATGTAACGCACTCTATCCAATCGGGAATCCGATTAGGTGCACCGAGGTGCATCGAAACACGATAACGCGAGCGGCAGACGCATCTCCCCATCCGCACTTTTAAACGCATCAACACCAACACCAACAACAAGCTGTGTGTTTGAGTGTGTGTGTTGTGTTTCGATCTCGAGCTCGGGGAGCCGATACCGATCCCAACGTTGCTGTACTGTTTATGCGATTCATTTTCTTTTTTCCCTCTCTTTGGTATTATTATTTCCTGCATCCCTTTTTTCCCTTCCCGTGCTTACTCGGCTGGTGATTGTGATTTGCCGGAACCTCCTTTGCTGCCGGTGAAAAAGCCACGTTACGCCAGCCAGAGACGTAACATTGCCAGCATGACAGCCCGGACACCTGGCATGTACCTGCTGTGTTGGCTCGCCAGCCAACAGTTGACAAGTGCAAATGCAAATGGCATGCAATAGGAATTTATAAAAAGGTCGCACCTTTATCCCGGCCACCCATCCCCCCTTCCTCCCCCCCACCTGATTCTCATTGGGAGGTTTCATCTTCATGTCGCTGTATGCATACATTATGACGATGGTGCGAACAATGCAGCCGAGTGTGAAACGGGTTGCTGGGATGGGCCCAGGTTTTCAAATAGACCATTGCCCTAAATACAAACAAACCGGTTGACAACCGGCTGGTGAACGAATAAGTGCCTGTAATGTGGGATTGTAAGTGTGAAAACAAAGCATGACACTTACAGGAAGTATCTTGACGCGTTTCCGTATGTTTTTGATTTCTTTTACTGATTTGCATTTCATTTCGGTACGGTACAACTTCAGGCAAATTACTATTTGACTATTTAACTATTTGAATAAACCTTTAATATGTGATGTGAAATACGATCTACTATTGTTTCTGAGAATAATATGTAAGTCAGTCATATGAATTTGAAATCGTCTTCATTTCATCGGCTTAAAATACCCGTGGCAGATAAAAATGAAATAAACAGTTGAAGAGTTAATTTTAAAGAATCAAAAGGATATTGTTGTTGTTTTATAACGATAAATACGAGGTACTATTCACACAAATTCTTCATGTATAAACCCTTCCCTAAATGCACTTATAGATTCGTTTTAAAATTAATTATTTACTCTCGAATTGTATCCCGGGTATCATTACATCAGCAGCAGTGTCATTTCAATAATTCACTACCTACAACAATTTTCCATCCGTACTAAGGCTCTTTAAAATCCATACACCGTTCATACCAGCTTAAGCGGGTAAGGTTGGATGTCTACATTATTTCTAAGAAATCCTCTCAGCATCAGCATCGGTGTTCGGGGTAATGCCGGTTCAGCCCCATTTCTCCAGAAGCCCAGGCATGCCACAAGCCGACAGGAGAGTGTAGCTGTGAAAAACCCCCCATAGCACATCGTAACCGAAACCCACAACATTCCTGATGGCCAGCTGCATTGCTATTTGCACACCTTTCGCTGGGTGGCTTTGCACCGGCTCAACACTGGATGAACACACGAATGAGGTGGAAGAAAAGAAAAAATACGAAACAGAAGTCATTTTCATCTTGACTTCTTGAACCAATGGCTCTCGACCGACCGGCCGCCTTGCTGGCTTTTCCATTAGCCTCTACTCGCATTCGCATTTGCCGAGTCCTTTTTCCTGGGGAAAGCACAATTGAAACTAACGACCCGCCCAGCCTGTCGTTGGCTTGTCGTTTGCAGAGCCCCGACCGTAATGTAGGGGCACGGTAAATTTGCCATCCACCTGCCAAGCACCGTGGAGATTGTAATTTTCCTTCATTTGCTATATTAGCGTACATCATTTTTTCGGAAATCCTGGGATGGGTAAAAATGCTAGCTCATCGCGCGGTTGGCCTCTAGCGACATTACACACTCGTAAACAGGTAGTAGTATAATTTAGCTCTCACATAAGGGTAAATTAGGCGGCAATTACAGCTTTTAAACGGTTTTAAGTACTACAAATGCACAATTAAGGTTTACACAAGCGAGTGGTTAGGATGAAATGGAGTAGAAAATATGTTTGCACAAGGAAGGAAGGTTGTTTATCATAGTTTATCAGTACAAAAAAGGGAGAAAATGGTTTGCCTCAGAGCAATAATGGCTAAATTTAAATTACAAAACGTTTAAAGCAGCGATTAGAGGCGCAAATCTGAGTTATAAAGAGTATCTTCTTTTTCTTTTATTGGCCTAACGACCACTTAGGTCATGCCTGCCATTTCTGGCTTTCTAGACTTGTTGCTACCACGTAGTTGGATAGGCAGTCCTCTTTATGAGAGAACGGTCTAGACGCGATTTGAACCCCGGTCCTGTCGTGTGAAGATCGGAGCCTTTGTTGCATCCACCATCGAGCCGCATCATTCACTAGGAAGCGAATACGCCAGCTTGGATTCAAGGAAACTCCTTCCTTGGTCCTCTGGTGTACGAATACACCTTAAACGGTTCTGCTATTGTCCGCAAAAGCTGTGTTAGGGATTTAGGAGTACTCCTCGATGAGAAGCTGAGCTTCCACGAACAGCTCGAACACGTCGTCACCAAGGGCAACCAGCTGATGGGCTTGCTTAAGCAACTTACTCGCGACTTCACGGACCCGGTCTCCATCGAGACGCTCTACTGCTCCTTGGTTCGATCGGTGCTGGCGTATGCCTCCATTGTATGGTGGCTATCTGCTGCTCGGAAGCCTAGCCCGTTTGGAATCCGTCCAGCGCAAATTCACCCGGTTCGCAATTCGCTTCTGGAGGGTCCAAGTGGACTACGCTCGCTGTGCGCTTTTGGGTATCGAGTCGCTGAACCAGCGTAACTGCAACGCCCAGAGACTATTTATTGCCGGACTTTTGGACTACCGGATCGACACCCCAACACTACTCTCTGGGCTCAACCTATACGTCCCAACCAGGCCGCTTCGCCCAAGGACGCTGCTTAACGTAGAGGATACAATTGGTTCAGTAATCGTCACCAACCGGACATGTCACGCGCTTCTTCAAAACCGTTTAAACTGTATTTCGATAGCAGGATTCCCAATGGGAATACCTTGCATGGTGTATTTCATTTATGTAAAGCGTGTTCCAAAGAGTTCAATTTGGAGGAGTTCACCCATTAGCATAATCGTTTTCACTTTCCAACCAATTAACCCTTTTGAATGCATCAACAAAGGTCTCCGCGTTTATCTGCATCAGCATTACAGCGCAGAGAAGTGTTGTCATTTCTCGCATCCTGAACGGTTCCGGTAAGTGCGGTTCCGATGGGATACTTCAATCTGAATTGACGAGCTCTTATTCTGTTAAATTGATATTGAGCCTTCATATAACGATGATTTGAATTTTGTAGAAGAATGCATTGAAGGAATGTAATGAAAATGCCAACTTCACCCATTTATCGAAAGCATCGGCATCACCTCAATTTGGACCTACCACACCTCATCTCATCTCATGGGCTGGTACGTTCTTTGCAACTCTCTTCAAATGATGAGCACAGCGAAGCCTTCAGGAAGGGCATAAATCTTCTTCAATCATTCTTGGTTGCTATTTAAAGTTATTTTACACAAAAATCCAATCACAAGCCATCGATGCATAAGAGATTTCGTTTTGCAATCGAACGACTTCTCCATTGGATTTGTCCCATATCCGGCCTCGCTTTCATTCTCAAACTTTCGATCTGGCTTGTGTACGCTCTCAGTGCTCACTCACTGGTGTAATGAGATAAACGGTACGCTTTGAACGAAAGAAAACTGCCATATCAGTGTACGCTCGTAAGTTGGTCAATCGATCGAATCGGTTCTAGCAGCAAATTACAGCTACGGTTAGAACGAACCAAAACAGCATAAAGTTGGAAAGAGTGTGGTGGGCTGGGCCCACTATTCAACCCACTCCCCCTATTTGCAGTACACAAACAGGGTACCCGGTAAAACAAATGCCGCATCGGACTGTTGACATTCTAAAAACCGCAAAACGGGCTTCCTCCTGCCAAACCGCAAAGCCACCGGAAACTCGCACGAAGGAGTACGAAGCCACAAAGCCGGGCCCAACCTTCCATCGCTTGTAGCCCCCACGGGTGCTGGCCAGCAGATTATCACCATCAGTAGCAGCAGCAGCATCGGAGTGGATAGTCTGCACTTGAAAAATGTGATGCATGCAGCATAATCGTCCACCACCACCCCTCGTGCACATTACATCTCCCCAGTCCCCCAGTCCGTCAGCCCCAGGAAGTGTGAGAGTTTAATGAAAGGCAAATATTGCACAAATATGCTGGGGACATCTCTGTCCCTGTTATAAAGAGCCACAAATCCATTTGATGAAGTATGGATGGCACTGCCGGCCGCTTTTCAAGGCAGAAAAAAAGGTTTTTCTGTTTTGGCTTTGGTCCGGTCCGGTGATGCTTGTGGACATCTCCATTAGCTAAAGCCGGAGTATTATGAAATTGCGGAGGCAAAAAAAAGGAACGATTTCTTTGCTTGTTTTGAAAAACTGTGCCACTCTAATGTAGCTACAAAATCGATGAGATCACATCTCCAAGAAGTGACATTTATATACAGAGAACCACAGCCATAGAAAGCCATCCTCAATTTAACAGTATTTAGCAACCAACCTCCGAACGCGTGCTCGTGCACAAATATCTGACCACTTCCCGCAAGCTTCTGTAGTGGCAATAATTGCATTAACCACACAGCTGCAGCTGGACAACAATATTCACAATTTACCAAAAAGGGAAAAAACAAAACCGGGCAAAAGGGAAACAATCGCCACCCATTGCAACTGCACTGAACTGATAATGAAATACCGTGGTTTTGTTCGCCCATCCCTGGAAATCGCCTTGCTCCTTGGCAAAAGCACTCTGCCACTCTTAATGTAGTCCGCTGCACAGCCACATGTCTTTGTCGAGCGTTCCTCGCCGAGCCAGCAGTTGGACGGTTTTAATAGTGCCTTCCAGGACGATAATAACATCTGCGGGAATGTGACTGGAAAGCCGATTACTCGCCACCCGCGAGCTGCGAGGGCTTCAACGTTTCGAGGCATGTGTCAAAGAGATTGGGGCGAGGCGCAAGGAAGCGCATTAGCGGGTCTCCCAGCGAATGAATACGAAAGACTGCAAGGAGTGAGCAAGAACACCCGACACAGCGCACAGCGAGGACGAATCAAAACAGGGGTAGAAAGCGCGAAGCGAGCAGAAGGCAGCATCACAACCGCAAGGATAAACACGATACAGCAAAAGGGCTGTGGGACATATGTCTTGATGCAACTGGAAGCTATTTAGCCTGACATTGGAACCCATTTATTGTTGTGCCCGGTCGCTCAATAGCCGGAAATGCGCCACCCGAAACCTGACTACTCGGCGGGCCGACCTGTCCCATTTTGGGAGAAAAGAAGGAGAAACCGAGAGCGATAGAAGAAAAAAACACACGCGACGAGGACATTAAAAAGGACTGCGCTCTGCTATTAACTATTTAACCGGAAACTGATTGCACCGGGTCAGGTACGGCAATGGGATGGAGCACGCCCGCTCGTCGTGAATTTGTTGCATCCCAACGACACCCCCGTCGGACGCGCTCGAACCTGTCACGTGACTGGCCGCCCAGTCCCCAGAAAATGCAATAAAAAATCGAGCTCGGTTATGCCGGTTGACATTTTTGCACGATCGTCGCGAGATTGCATTCTGTGCTTCCTACCAATTCCCCCAAATCCACTTCGATTCGTTGTTGTTTCTTGCCGTTGTGTAGTACGGCAAACGTTTGTTCGTGCTTACAATTGAAAATTTGATTTTAAAACACACGCGGCAGCATTTTTAACCTGCTTCGCTTTTTTTCTTTTTGTGCCCTCATTCATCGACAGGCATGTCGTGTGTCGCACGCGATGCTGCGAGAGAGCATAAACGATGGTTGGTTAGAAAGCTTCGGGTGAACCTGGTGCGCAGGGTTCGGGTCTGACATGATGGACAAATTTGATTTTGTTTTCTTTTACGCTTGGGGTTTGCCTTTGAACCACACCTAAAAGAGAGCAAAAAGGAGGTAGAAGATATATTTTGGTTTGGTAGTTGTTATTTAGTATGCTGAAAATTGGTTTCGTGCAATTTAAATCAATTTCTTATTTAATTTTTTACTGTTTACACTTAACAAACGTTAAATATAGCCTTAAAAAACCTTCAAATTTTATATACTTTATTGAAAACTCATCAAAATTTTCTTCGTTTTCTCCTTACGTTTGAGATCCTCTTTTTAGATATTTGTATGAGTATACTGTCAGTCCATGATAATAATCTTCCACTGGGATAATCCTAGAATAAGTCGTCGAGCAAAGAACAACGGCTGTCACTTGATTCGGCCGCATCACTTGATTCGCATCTATTATATTGGCTCAAAGAGATAAGCTGCCCTACATTTTTGATAATAGTCGACGAGCTGCGGTTTTCAGATGAAGATAGTAATATTTCATGTGTGACAATGTTATCAAGACTATTACCGAAATAGTGAATAATTTTGGATTGAACTTTTAAGATATTGCCAATGGTAACGAAGGACCTAGGCTTAAAGCTTATGAGCCTTAAGAAATATATTCTCAAGAAGTCTTTTCCACTTTCGTGGTAAAAAAGGAATTGGAGCGCAGCTACGATAAAGATTTCTATATCCTGCACCATAACTTCACTGATGCGGTGTCGATTAGGGTCATCAGGTTCTTATGGCCTGGTAATGTGTCTGGGTTCGAATACTAACGAGTCGGCTTTGTACACTTGCCAACTCACTTTATTCTATTGTAGCTAGGATTATGCAGGTGTCAGGATTTTAATTCATCCTCCTTTCCTTCTTTGGCACTCGACAATATCGACAGCTTTTTTTCCTCCAAGACCAGAATTGATTATACCCGTAGCTGGATAATCATTCCTGGGTAAGAGGAGACAGTTTAAATGAGATTTGATTCCGTTCAAAGAGAGTTCTTGCCAGGTGAAAAGCCTATGGACTGCTGCTGAAGATGTTCACTTCTTTGAGTCCTCGTAGAGTAAGTTAAACTGATGTCTAAAATTAGGTTGTTTTTAAAGAACTTTGAAGCCAACGATGCCCTCGTTTTGAACAAACTAATACTCCAGATTTTTTTATTCATTAGGGACGACCTGGCATTCCCTAGAAATACGATTGAGGAACGTTGATTGTTAGATATTATCCTGGTAAAAAATTATTTAGTTACGAAAGATAGCAATCTGCCTTAACCCTTAAGACACTTGTAGAGCAAATTCACTAGGTGCTCTTGCTTGCATCGTTAAAGTACTGGGCGCCTCCATTCTCCACGATTAAATAATAAGCATGATCAAATCTTTAAGCTTAAAAGCTTGTAGCCTCATCATAAATAAGTTGTTAGTGCAAGCGCTCGGCAATTTAAATTAAACGCTATTTAACTCCAGTATTTAAGCTTCAAGTAGCTTTCAACAAATGACCTTATCTGCCAAACTAGCAATCAATTAAACTTTAATGGCAGTTGCAATTTCAAACAAAGCCCCTCTATGCATCGCCACCATTATGTGCCCTCTGTTTACGTTAATGGTTTACATTAGAGGCAAGGTGCGAATACCTTCAGCACAAAAGCAGCCCCTTTCAACACAACCGCACACGATTGCATCCGGCGCAATCAAACTGATGAACGGTCAAACAGCCAAATGCACAACGTCATTGCGCGCAACATGAAAGCAAAACCACGCAAAACCCGGTGAACCGTTTCTTACCCTTTTACTGTATACATATGCATATAAAACACAACAGACAAGAGCTACTTCCTTTTTTCATTCCAAGCTGTCCAAGTACCTCAAAACTTACCGCACTTTAATTATCGTTTGTTGAACTTCCAACCCAGTTGGGGTTGGAGTGGAAAGAGCCACCAAACCAAGCTTTGATAAATGATTTTACCATTAATGTATGCACAATTACTTTGTCCCGGCGTGATGAGAGCACCAAGTGCGGTGGCCGAATCAGCTGCAGACGTTTGGACTGCAAATGTGCCCCATACCAAAACCTACCCACAAAAAAAAATGAAAATAAATAAAAAAAGCTACAAAACTACTGTACACCGGGGGGAGTACAAAAAAAAGACCTATCATGCACCATTAGAAAGAATGGACAGAGAACTGGGAAACACCGGCTTGCCCTCCATTCATGATTTATTTGTATCACACATTAATTCTGCACGAAGCTAGTGCTACAGGGCAGGGTGGAAATAGCAGCAACACACAAAAACTACCCCCATTTTTGCTCCCGTTTGTGGGGACGATCGTTAGCATTGATTCTCTGTCCGCTATTGGCAAGTAGAGCGAAAGAGAGAGAGAGAGAGAGAGAGAGAGAGTTTTTGTTGTCCAACATACCAAGAAAAAAAGAACGAAAAAACGTTGCTGACTATTCGAAAATTGCTTCCACCGGTTAGTGCGCAGGGAGACAGAAGAAGCAGTGCAGCCCATTCTTGAAAATGCATTCGACAAGCCATTAATATTTAATATCGTCCAGAAAGGAAGAAGAAGGTCAGCAAGGGATCTTACCACCATCACCACCGCCATTTGGGAGGATTCTGACCCGGGATGGGATGATGGGGCAAGATAATGTGTTAGGTTGAACGTAAACTTGTCCATAAATCACCAGCTCACAAGACAGCCCTGTCAAACGGGTGGGAGGGGAAGGGTTTGAAAGGGGGAGGAACTGGGGCGAGAGTCTCGATTCTCGATCAAAATCAGAATCGTCACTCGGTCGGTAAGGTAGATTGTTCGTTCGGTGGACAGAAACGCAAAAAAGAGGGGCGGAACGGAAGAGAAGGAGCAGTACATGAAAGGGCAAATTCATTGCCATTGCACCACCGGAAATACCTATCACGGTACCAATGGAAACCAATGATCCCGGCATGATTTTGGCGGGGAACGGATAGGAATGCGTTACCAGTGTTTGTCCCCAATGCTTGGCCCATCCCTTGTTGATCGATCAAAACCTAACCTCAAAAACGAGTCTCGGCCGTTCCAGCAACGGCTCCAGCGTCTTTGTTGTCTCTCCCAACCGGAGAAGGGGCACATTTACCTACCTCAGCAGTTCTTAATGACGATGAGAGGTGGGAAAATCAAAATACAAACTCATCAAACCGTCCGAGTCGACTATTTACACTCCGGTGACAGCTGAGTGCGAAGCTCGTTACGACGCTTTTTATCGCCTTCCCACCTAAAACAGGAAAAAGCGAACCCCTTTTTCCAACATCACCACGCGATTAGACGGGTGCGGGAAGCTATTAAAACAAGTCGGAACACATTCAGCTAAGCCAAGCTGACTGTAAATTGCATCCGATGTTTAAAAGCGTCCCCTAAAACTTGCACCCCTTTCTCGCTCTCTCCTGAGAATAATGGCTGCTGGAGGTCCTTCAATTCGGCGTCTCATCATTCTGTTTGGTAGCCGTCAACCGGTTCGGTGCTGATGCTGATTTATGTTGCATGACCGTGCACAATTGCCCGTTGCACCAATCAAGCGGTAGCGAGCTGAAAGCAGGAGCTAACTGCATCAAGCACTAAAAAACCGGTTCCGGTCGCTCACAATCAATTTCAGTTTTCTTCGGCTGACGGGCATGACAGCAAGCAGGAATGGGAAGCAAATGGCCGCGATGCAGCTCGGTACAGAACACAATTGATAAGATTATTGTATTACTCTCTTGCTATTATTCTCTCTCTCTTTTTGGTGCTCTGATAGTGCTTTTAGTTGGAACTATTTGTATGGATGCGTCTTACAAAAGGCGCTGTTTTGGGAAGTATCTTGCAGTTTTGCTTTTGGGGAGATCTTTTTTTTCTTCAAACACAAGCAAAAACTCGCAGACAATCGTCCGTTTTAATTCTGTTCTCAATACACAATGCGGCACATAAATTATTGGCAGGAAGGAAGCGAGTTTGAAGGAGAAGCAAAAGATATGCTTTTAAAGTCTTTTATGGTGTTGTGGTTTTTTAAGATCGGCTATAATTGAAATAAATAATTTGTAGACGAAAATCATGGTCGAAGTAAAGCTTTTCAAGTTTTAGATAAAATATTTTTCTATAAGTAGTTGACTAGCGACTGTTTTTCTAAACTGAATAATTACACTACTTTTAAGGAAAATAATTTATACAATATCAGAAGATGCGTTCGACTTCACTGAAGTTGCAGGACCGACGAGAAAATCCACTTAAGTTGTAAGCATCTTCCATAGGCATCTTGACAAGTGGAACGGTACAAGGACTCGACGAGCCGACAAACGGTCACAACAGTATGATATCATCAACATTTATGATTAAAACCTCAACTATTTTTCTAGATCATATTGGACCTGTGCTTACTATCAAACGCATGCCAGTTTGCTACTCAACATCAATTGCCACTTCGGACATTCCCTCTTGACTATTGCAATCGTAGTAATTGAGCATCATGTGCTGATTAGGGGCTGTTGTGATTAGTGTTGCAAACGATCAGCTAAACACTGGACGTTATGCAGGAATTTCGGGTATTATTAGTTCATGATATACAGCAAAATGAGCATTTTTTTTATTAAAAAGCCATGCCTTTATCTTTACTTTTTGATAGATCTTCACCCAATCAATAAGGATTGTGACAATAACGGAAAATGTATGATTATTATTATTTAAATTCAATTAATTACTGCATCAAATAGCACAATCATGATACACATGTTTCTAGAGCTAGGCATCTATCTGGAGCAAAAAATCAGACAAGGCTCTCATTGTATTATTCAGAGTAAATAAATTCGTTTCTGACAGAATTGAGGTAATTTGAACGGTCGAAAGTTATCAACAAAAACACGTAAACAGAAATATTTAATAAAAAATAATTAAACCGAAAGGATTAAATTTATCAATCAATTTCAAAAGGAGTGTTGCAGCTAATGATAAATCACAACGACAATGCCCTTCACCTCAGTTAAACAATGAAGACATAGACAAGTTTCATCGCCTAAATTTCAATCCATTACACAAAGCGCTAGTAACCGTATTTAAAAAAAAAAATTATAAATAAAATTATTAATGAAATAAAATAAAAAAATATTATAAAATTTAGTTAACGTAAATATTACACTCAACTAGACTGTAAAATTGTTTAAGACAACTATTCAAACAATCTCTGTTAAAACTGAAGGAATAAACGATTTTGATCAGAAGAAACAGGTGCCCGGTGGCCGAGATTTAATCCACTGCCCGTACGAAGGACTGACAATCCAGCTACGGTCAAAATAAAGTCAAGGATTTCCAGTGACGGCAAGCAAAAACTGTATTATAGAGGATGTAGAACCAAATAAGAAAAAAATCAGAAAATAAGGACAAATCGTCCTGTTTTGAAAATAAAAAGATCGACAGTAAATATTCAATACACCAGACACATCAAGAGACTAATCATAGCATTATTAGCATTGCTCGCTTTATTTCACAGAACCCTAAAGTTTAAAGAGAAAAAAACTTCCGCAGAAGTAAGTAAAACTTTCCATTCGATTTTTGTTAAGACCTATACACCACCAGCGACTGACGGGAAAAAGGAAAACAGAGCTCCCGAATAAAATCCCATAAGTTGTCAAGCTACCAGTCTGCATAACATCTTCAAAGTTAATGCTCCTCCCCGCAGAAAGACACACTCGCCGGCACAACACACCCCATCCGGTGCAGCCAGCATTTGGCAATATCGGGCAATAATTCCCGGCACGAGTGTGTGTGTGTGTGTGCCACCCCGAGCTTTCCCGGAACGAGTGCGCCCGAACCGCAGCGTCTTTCAGCCATTCCCAAGTGGAGCATAATATTTGTAGCGTCTTGCGAGCCGAGCCGAGATGATTGTGCCAGCACTGGCAGCAAACTTTCCGTTCGCCAGCCCAAAATGCAGCCGAAGGAAATTGTAATTGACAACCGCGGCACACCGGGAGCGGAGAGCAGCGGGCAGGGAGAGATGCCGATCTCTGCATCACCGATTCCGGCTGCTACCGCCCGCTTGGCACCGACACTTTGAGGTTATGTAAGCGGACAGGCAAGACATGATGCCGTACGCGAACAGAAGCGTGTGGCGTGACAGGACCGGGACAGCTTCCTTTTTCAAAAATAGACCGTTGACAGAGGGAGGTGAGGGAGGTGATGGAAGACGGATGAGATGGGTGGAAATTTCTATTGTCGTTTAAAGTTGCATCTGCCGTTCGATGGTGACAGAGAGAGCGAGAGGGAGCGAAAGAGAGGACAGAGCTTTCGGTTAAAGTGTGTGGCGCCTCCATCGCGACACGCTGGCGTCGAAACATAATCGCGTGCAAGCTGACGCGGATTCCCAACATTCCCGTATGTGTGTCTGTGTGTGCCATAGGTGTGTCCCTGTCTGCGCTACGAACGACTCGGTCGTGGTGGTGTGAAGGTCATACGCAAGAAGCGAAAATGCGCTGCACGCACGCGGACGCCAAGATTGAAAAGTGTCGTAAAACGTTAAACCCTTGAGGATCGGTGCGTTCGAGTTTGGAATTAAATTGAAATGGAACTCACCGCTCGGGACATTTGTTTTCTTCTCGCAGACGTGAATTGTTTTCCTTTCCTAAATTTATAATCTTACTGTGGGTATGACTGCACTCAGCGGTGGTGACGATAAGACAGACATATAAAATCAACTTTTGGCTTTAAAAGTATTCATCCAGTTTTCTATTTTACTCTAGAAACTGCGTAAAAAGAGAACATATTATGGTAAATATGGATGCAGTTTTTTATTTTATAAACCAACCCCATAAACCAACTCCAAATTCTCCTTTTGATGAATACTTTCATTCGCTGGGAACATAGGCAAATCTTAATGGAGAAACAATAAAAAAGCGAAAATGATGGTCGCTCGTTGTTTGCCTCCCCATTGCCAGTATGTAAAATCGATCGAATTGGCAAGAAAAAAAAACATTGGAACAATGTTCCAATCGCTGTAATATCATCAATGAGGGTCGGAGGGAATGGATTCCTCCTCGACTTGTCGAAATCGATGTAACCATTAACGGGTGCAATTTGTAAAGCCGATTAGCAGCTAGAAGGTGTAATGAAAGATAAGTATCTTTCAAGCATTTTGGAGGGATTTTTTTTTGTAATATAGTGTGAAGGACCCTCACAAAAATTGTATATTCTGTAAATGGAGACGCCTGGTCCTTTTGCTTATGTAAAGGACCAGGCGTCTCCATTTAAATTAGTATAAAAGCGAATAGTTGTCCAAACTGTTACTTGTATGTTACTGTAAAGATTGCTACATTAATTCAGTACAATTAAATGAAAAATAATATATTCAGTTCCAAAATCCCAAAACAGTGCCATTGCATTTGTCTCCTATACACAGGGCAAAATCATAATATACGCAAACCAAACGAACTGCTTCGCTCTTAAGCAGTGTTGGCAATAGCCGATCCACCAGCTTCTTTTAGCTTCCGCGACCCCGCGTGTCGAGAATTTAACACTGTCTGTAATTTCTTTGACCCTGTTATTTCCAATCAGTTGAGTTTGTCAATTGTGTCAATGAGAAGCGTTTGTAAAAATCTTTCCTGTTAGTCTGTTGTTTTCTGTTATGATCCCGTGTAAATTGAGTTAAAAATAAATACTAAACTAAATTTTAGAGCCCAAGCTTTCAAGGGGTGTTCCGTTCATATCGACACGGGTGCGTGGCTTGCTATAAGCGGGCTGTGGGGTCCTAAGAATCTCGATCAATCAAAGGGCTTTGAGCTCCTTAAGGATCTCCTGATCGAACCATCGATCGACATACACAGCGACTGGTCGATACGATACAAATTATCATGAGCATAAATAAACAGAATTATTCAAAATTAGTAAAGCCGTACCTTCTCATTAGTGAGAAAGACGTTTGTTGAAAGTGGATAGAAGCTCTAAAACCTGTGCCTAATTGCCTTCAAGCACTGTGAGTGCTATCCAAGCTAAGAAAAGGCTTTAAAGTTTCCTACGAACCAGTAAGGGGTATTCCTCCTGAATGTCCAAAGTCATCTGCCCGACTTGCTCTATCGAAAAGTATCGCGAGTCTTCTAAACCAAGGTAAGGACTCGGTGAATGCAACTTTCCTACAACGAAGAATCTTCATGATTGCCTGAACAATCATCTTAAGATATTGATTTTCTCATAATTATTGCCGAATTCACCGTCAACGCGTGTCAGCTCAACTATACTGTGTTGTAATCGCCAACCATCGATACACAATACCATCCCGTCCTCTTCAAAATCTTCCTATGATCTTCTAGAAAACAGATCCCAAAGATCCCAAATGCTCGTTATGAAATATTTTACCCGTTGCAAGAATAATTTTTTATAACAATTGGTTTAATTATTCATTCGCTTAAATTTTAAATTAAATTTGCTGCAAATAATGCTTAATTTTCTACAAGGGTCATACATAAGAGTTTGTTGGGCTGCCCTGAACAAGATATAAATATAGAGGAGCAATCAGCAATAGACACAACCTATATAAAATGTATATTGTAACAAAATAGAAACTCAATTTGTACGAGGATTGATAAAATTTATTTAGCAATTTTTAAAAAGCAACTTTCATTATTTAGTTATAAAAGAATCACTCAACAACGAAACCCTAGTGATATTTCCCTAGGCTGTTATTGTCCCGCCCAACACAACAATATTCAACCACCAGGGGAAATTATAACACACTAGTTCTATTAAAATACCACCGCTGTACTGGTGAGGTCACAGATGCATTCCAAGTTTTCTAGCTCGTCCCTCCATCAGGTTCCCCCACAAGAATGTATCAATTCTACACGTAACAGTGTGTAACGCGTTAACGAAAACACAAAAGCACGCCCCAAGAGAAACAACACCGCACCGACACACACACACACACACATTACAATCACTTACCCCGACGCCGCTGACGCCGTCCGCCGTGTCGTCCAAAGGCTGCACGTGCATTGAGTGCACTTCCGGATGCAGCAGCAGCAGCAGGAACCGCCTCATCTTCTTCGTCGTCATCCGAATCGATGCATATGACATCATCCCCCATCGTGCGGAGTGTGTTGGCGATGAATGAAGCCTAAGACTCCCTTCCAAGCACCAGCAAGCTTGATCGGTCCCGGGGGTTTAATGATGGGGCTCCTACGGATCCTTCGGTGGGTCCTCACACACACTATGATGCGCCACCCCGTATCGCATCGTTCGCCGAGTAGGTACGTACGTGACTAATTTAAGCGCAAAGGGATTTTATCATCCGACATCTAGTGTGTGTGTGTTGTGTCCGTGGGAAAACTGCTCCCGGGTCTCGAGTGTCACTTGAAGGGTGCGAAAAGCATGGTCAATATTTGAGTTTTTCTTTCCCTGGTGAAGCCTACCAGACTACGGAGGGTTCAGCTTTGGTAGTAGTTTAAAAAAAACTGTTCCAATATTTACTGCACTACTGCAACGGATACCATGCCTTTGCAAATATGACCCGCTCGCGGTCGTTCATTCACTGCACACAAATTCTATAACACTTTTCTTTGCGAGAGGCAAACAACACACAGAGTTCAACAAGCACCGAACCGAGCAGTATCGGTCAGCTGACCGGGCCTTTCCCATTCACCAGAGACAATTGCACATTCCGACCATACCCAACCGGACAGAGTTGTTACGCGTTCGCGCTGTGGTTGTTGCGGGAACCAACTTAACCCGCCCCAAAAACCACTTCACGTGCTCCAAAGCTACACACACACACACAGACAATGTTGAAGAACCAGTCCAGAGCTCGATGCATAACTTTAACGCATGTAACGACGCTCCTTCCGGCTCAGAGCCTCGTTAGTTGGGGAGCAGTATTTGGGTAAAAAGTGCCCCGACACACGGTCACCAACTCCACTCCACCTTTCTTCCCACTAGACGTTTTTTGCTTTTTTTTGCGTCCCTTATCTTCACCTTGGCGCAACTTTCCACCTTAACTGCACGTGTGCACACAGTCGCTGTCGCTGCCCAAACCGGATGCGGTAGATCCCCGAGATCACTTCACCGTGCAAAAGGATGGTGGACCCGCACACACACACTTGCACTCACCAACACACCTCCAATACATACGAACGGAAGCCCTCATAGAGCCCCCTCATGGGGTTCCTCAGAATGCTCCGACTCGCCGACTGCCCGGGTAAAGTGAATCATTTAAACACCAGAATCGTCCAGAAATCTGCCGAAAAGGAAGGAAGCAGGAAGACAATAAAAAAACAAAAACGGGGAAGTTAAATTTATGTATCATTAGTGCGGTACAATATTCGCTACGGATTCGGTTGCCTTTGGCAAAGAAGAAAGGTGCACCGAGAAAATATGGCTTTTCGGGTCATGGGTACGCGGGTTTTTGTTTGGTTTTCGCTTTGGTGTGTGTGTGTGTGTGTGTGTGCGTTTCGCTCTTGCTTTTACTGGATCTTTGTTTGTGTTTTTGGTAGCGTTAATATTTTTTTGAGTGGAAATTATGTATCTGCACAAGATTATGGCACTATGGACTTATGGACAATTTTCTCTAAGTTAAGAGAAAAAGAAAGCGGTTACCAGCTGGCCCTATCTCGACTAGTCAATGATCTTCTTTAGGACAACTTCCAACTTACCCTATTGGACATCTTGCCTTAACGTAAGAAATTACTCTCGGCAAGTGATTTCAGCTACCGATAGAGTCCTGAACCACTCAATTCCAGTGTTAAAATTTATCCACTGTTGAAAATTCCAGTGTTAAAAGCTCAATCTGTTTAATAGATATCTCGGACAATCGTAGCGCCAAAGCAAACTTTTCCTCACTTCAACTCTCAGAGGCTCTAGGATTTTCCAGCACCAAAAGCTGTACGGCACGACAGCTATTAAAATGTTTAAGAACCTTCCAAGTTTTATAAACTTTTGACGGTATTATGCCTAGAGAGTAGAGATGAGAGCATTTTGCTTACTACTCTATGTAATTTAAATTCACTGTAAATCTTCTCATCTTTTGTCTCCCACAAACTTTTCAACGTAAGTGTTAAAAACAGTGAGAAACCGTGAAACACTTCCAGACGACCTACTACAACCGCTTCGAATTTTTCAAGAACTTATCATTTCTCAAGAAAAAAAAAATTTATTATAAGGGCAGATTCCAGGCGATCAAGAGCATAAGTTGACCGTAAAACGTGGCATAAACTAGTGCGGGAAACCTAAGCCTAACTGTCCTGCTGGCTTTATAGAAATGAGTCTTTGATTCAAGGATCACAGCGTTCGACTAAACTGTAAGGACAGCTAGATGGAGAGCCATCCTATTATATCCAAGACAAAACCATTCACGTGACAAGGACTCAGGTTAAAAAGGGTCGTAGTTTTCTGAAAAACTTCCACCTCTTAGTTAATTTCGAAAGGACCTTCTGGGAAGAGGTGACAATATTATTAAAGAATGCTTTACGAAAGTAGGATCAATTGTAGAAGTTCAATACTCATTGCCATCCAAAGGAATAATCCTTGTTTTAAACACACATCTTACCTCCTAATTAATTATGATCAGTTTATTTTTTACTATGGGTCAATGCAGTCCTGCTTGTTCCTATCTATACTTATCCGTACCAATAAAAGAAAAAATTTGAGCCATTAACAGTATCCTTATCTTAATGTGTGTGACTAAAGACCAATTTTGAAAAATCAATGCTTGATCTCTGCGAGGAGTTGCACAGCAAAAAATTCTATCTGCAAACGAACTAGTCTGACAATCAGCTTATTGGACGTACTGATCCGGAAATATCGTCATGGCTCAAAATAACCCGTTTCTTGCTTACCTTCTTCATTTAAACCATCATAGCCATCATAGCCATGGGGC
Source organism: Anopheles stephensi (assembly GCF_013141755.1). Lineage (NCBI taxonomy): Eukaryota > Metazoa > Arthropoda > Insecta > Diptera > Culicidae > Anopheles > Anopheles stephensi. Next base: position 29,610,133 of record NC_050203.1, on the reverse strand, counting down.
GGTCCGGTGGCCGAGGCGACAGCGGCGCCGGTCTTCACACGGCAGGGCCGGGGTTCAAATCCCATCCAGACCGCCTCCCCGTACGAAAGGCTGACTACTTTTCTACGGGAAAAATTAAGTCACAGAAAGCCAGAAATGGCAGGCCGAGACCTCTCGAGGTTGTAGTGCCACAGAAGAAGAAGAAGAAGCGCCATGTTTACTTAACGGCCATGTTTACTTTAACTATTCCTTCTCTAAGTTCCTCCTTACACACTATCCAGTGTCCTTCGTCTAACCCTTCTGTTTCCTGCGACTATCATCTAAGTTCATAATTAATTTTTTTTATTGTTCAACCTTTAAGATGGACTTGCTTTGTAAATTAAAGATGAAAGTTTTCCAAATTTGCTTCATTCAAGAAGTATTTTAAAAATGTCTTAAATCCCTTCTAGTAGAACAAAACCTCATTTCATGCCGGTGAGCAGAGGAACAAAATCAAATCACAACAGGAATTTAATTTTATTACGCCTATATTCCCTATAATTAATTCCGTAATTCCGTAATTCCGCCTATATTACGCCTATAGTATGCCTTATTCAAAATTACCGTCTTTCGGTCTCCTTTACTTCCTTTATCTTTTTTCTTCTTCTTCTTAATTACCAGCTACCATACATCAAAGCTGTCTCTTTAAAGTCCCCTACGTACACCATCCTACCATAGCGATTGCATACTTTCAGGCGTAGGCAGTGCTCTAACAAGAAAAATAATTCACTACTTGTTCCTGATTTTGTCTTCCACAAAAGAAAAACATACACACACACACATCAAAACTTATCACTCTTCAGCACATCTTCGACATACGAGGGTGAAAATTAGCCTTCTTAATGAAATCCGGATGCATTCATTAATTCTGCTACTACCCGTGTGTGCTCCAGAGGCAACGGCAATTGCCATTGGTTGAGGCATCGCTCCACGCAAACCCCCATACTGTAAAGCTAATGATGGTAAAAAGTAAACTTCCGTTTGAAATTTATTCCCTTCATTAGAGCGTGCGGCCAAAGATGCAGCACGCCAGCACGCGAACATGTTGTCCGTGTCCACCGAGACAGACACACGAGCTTTGCCGTAAATTAGCAGCGCCCAACTCCCGAGCGTCCTGGCAAGCGAACCGTTGTAAAGCGGTTGCTTCCACTGCTATCCATCGCAAACCCACGTGGTATCTCGCCTGGTCGCCACCAGGAACCATGGGTGAAAAATGGGTACCGCCAAGGATAGCACAAAACGGTTCATGAATTTTAAATCCTATCCAATTGACCCATCACGAGCGTATGGCGCATGTAACTGCACCCCCTAAAACTGGGAGGGGCGGTGGGTCAGCAATCGGTGCTGACCAACCTTCCGATTGGGCTACATTCCCTGTATCGTATTAATTTTTAAGCCCCCGATGCGCGGCAATCCTGTGCTTCACTGTTCGTTAATTCAATCAGGCTTATTTACTGCTGCTTTTCACTTTTGCTTTTGCCTGCAGCCAGCGCCTTGATTCGTATCTTGATTCGAGTTTTGTGCCTACCGTGTTTGGCCCCATTCTTCTTGTTGGATTAGTTTTTAAAAAACCTCGAAACCTGCCAGTGCGCTTTATCGCTATCGTGCCACGTGGTGAAGCAGTTTGAACGCAGGCCATTAATCCAACCACCTCGCCTACCTGAGCCGTTGATACATGGCAAATGCACCCAACACACACACACACTCACTCGACACACACACACAGAGACACAGTACCCAGCACGAGAATGACACGTCCTGCTGCACGGCTACGGTGCACTCTAGCACGGGCTGCACAAGTTGCAACACTGCATTACAAAGTAGAACTGACTGGCAGTGCGCTTACTGCACATCGTTTATATATGTATGTACAGCTTTTCCGATTCCATTCCAGCCCGTTCCACCCGCTCCTTCCCCTCTTCTCCTCCCCCCGCTCCCGATCCAGTGGGATGACCGTGAGGAGCATCCGGCACCAGTATGTGCAGCGCCGGGATGGTACGCCTAGGATGCGCAAGCAAAAACGGACGAACCATCCCGGCGCTGCACGTGGAAATCGGACCACGGGCGCTATCGGGTACGAAACAAACCCGACCGGCCATGGTTTTCCCAGACGTTTTCCCATTCCCGAGCAGCATGGGTTCGTGGCGGGGTTTTGGGGTTAGGACGGATGAGGTTCGCAGTAGTGACCATCCCATCCCGTTCGGGGATGGTGCACGAGCAGGATGGCACGATAAAGGTTGCACAGCTGCATTGTGCAGCTGTAAGTGTGAGTGCGTGCGAGCTTAGGGAAGGTCGCGGGCATGCATGTGGTTGTTTTCGTAACAGTCATGTAAAATCGTGCGCCATGCCGAAAGGAAAAGCTCCAGCGGGAAAAGCTCGCGATGGGGTTTTCAGACGACTCGATTATTCGGGGTTTGACGGGTGTTTGATTTTTTTTGGTGTAAAGCATGCTCAAATTCTAAATTCAAACATTTAAATTAAGAACTAATAAATGATCTTACATACATTATTAGTTGGCTTTTAGAGGATACTATTAAAGGGACGAATTCAAACGACAATCTGCATTACATTTACTATTAATTTGCTCTTGAATTTCTTAAATAAAATGAACCGACAAAACTGTGGTTATATTATTACGGGACAGTATTACACATTACAAAAAAACGGAACGAATTTCAAATCTGCTGCACGTTTTAGATCACATTCAGTGACAGTTGACAGCTGGAATGGCGCAATTTGAATTTTATTTTTTTGCTGCTTCATTCTAATTTTAATTTCAGTTTCATGCTATGTATTAAATTTTTTAAAATATTTTAGGATGAAATTTAGAATCTGGAGTTATTTAATAAAATATTTGGATGAATTAATTCACTTAGCTGTCAAATTCAATGACCCCGACCGTTCCCATTCAAACATCCAATCGTAAACATCAACAATCTCTTTCTACAGGTAAACAATTGTAACACCCCTGTTTAGCAGATTCTTCCTTATCATCTCAGCTGTGTGTATCGTTTTTAGCGTATTTTCCCACAAAATCTCGCTCACAAAGCACAACTGTACCGCTAACATAATGGAGGAAGAGTACGGCGTTACCGATTCACCCCGGAAAGGTCCCACCCTGTCCACGTCAACCTCCAGCTTCGAACCGTTCGACGCCCACGACCCGAACCTTTCACGACTGGCCACGAAAATGTTCCAAAAGACGGGCGAATACATAACGCACGAGCTGGCCTCCACGGTGGACGATTACAAGCTGATCGAAAACATGAACCGTGCCATGATGGGTAAGGTGGCCGATATGCGACAGATGTCGCAATCGATTGCGGCGAAAAACGCGGAACTGAATCAAAAGTATGAGGAACTGGTACGTGGATGAATATGATGTCTCCACCGAAGAGGTCGGTGCAGATCTTACTTTTCTTTCTTGCCCTCTTGCAGAAACCTCTACTGCAGCGGATCGATGACATTGAATCAACGGTGGACAAGCTTGAAGCGGCCGCCTACCAACTGGATTCGTACACGATCCGTTTGGAGAACAAATTCAAGTCGCTTAAAACTAAGCAGTAGTTGGTGCGAGTATAAGTAGATTCACTTTGATGTCACATATTTATTCAGCAATACCACAAAGAATGAACCTGGCCGCAGGATCGTCAGCCAAGAAGAAGTTTAAACGTTATCGCTACTATATTAAGAAATATTAAAGGTACTGTAAATAAACAAGAGCACATAGCAATGAGTCAGCACACTAAAGAAGCGCGTGTGTTTTGTGGAATAATTGTACAACATGTACTCACCTTTGGCCACCGTTCGTATCGACCGGACGAGCAGCAGTATCTGTGCTTTGGTTGACGTGGGCTCTCCGAATCCTTGCACCTGTGCCGACATACCCCATCCATCTGGGAAATAGGGAAATACAATTTCATGTTGCGTTGGCCAACTGGTTTCGCCTGTAGCGCACTCTCTGCCCGCCAGGTGGTTAACTTACATTTCGATAGAAATCGCTCCTCGCTCAATACACAAACCGCGTTCAGAAAAAGCAACGAAGCTTCTACCAGTGACCACAACGTAATCATGGTTATATGTTATGAGTTTAGGGCTAAATTATAGGAGTTTCAGAAGGAAATAAATGCAAAACTGCAGCAACTTCCACCCCAGATGCGCGAGAAAGTTTGTTTTGATCGGTGTTGACAGTATGCGTAAACGTCATCGGGATTGTGGAGCTACGAATCCGGTGCTGTAAACACATTCACATTTACATTGGGAGCTATTGCGGAACCAAGCCGGCAGAACGAAACGATCGTTTGTGTAACGAATGCAATCTAAAGCAAAATTCGGATATTACACCTTTCAGATGAGGTTTTTCTTCACTAGTTTCACTAAATAAGTGTGTCTATTTCTTAAGACACATCAATTCTATTACTGTTATTATCTATAGGCCTCTACACCGACTGCATGAATGTAGAGTCGCACAGAAGCGCATTGTAAAGAAACAAATTCAACGCCAACCGTTTATGAGCAATAGTTGTTTTTATTAGAAATGTTGTTGTACGTATCCGAGTGAACGAGTGCTGTGTTTATATAAACCAGGATTCACCGCACCACACCTTCATGAATTGTGTGTGTGTGTGTGTTTTCTTTTTGTCTCACTAATCTAACCATACCTTACCCACGGGGGATATAATTCCGTTGAATTGATTATAGGTTGCTTTCCATGGTTGAACACCACCTCTGCTGCATGCTACTGTTACATTTTGGCAATGGTTAATAGCACTAGTCTTAAATCCCTATCTTGCATTGTATACCCGCACCAAATTACCCACAACTCAACTGTAAATCGATGATACCCAATTCAAAGCATTCGTAACAGTGTTAGGAAAGTGTAAACGTGTGTGTGTGTATGTGTGAACAAATATTTGTAATAATTGATTGATATAACGCAGTGTATACCAGTACGTGTACGCACCGAATGTAGACCGTTTAACAAATTGTCACAAAAAGGTGGAGAAATAGTAACTGTTGCATTAACAATAAATGATTAAACACAACAACACACACACTGTACAATCAAATCCAAACATTTGGATATTTGTACGTACAATATCCCTTTCGTATTACTGTGTTCGCAGCACAGTAGATGGGAAAAAATATTTTTTCAAAATCCAAAAACAAATTTACTGGCTTGTACTCGTCGCCTAAGTCAATTATTGATTAAGCCTAATTGCTGTCGTCGTACTGGTCGTCGACCGCTGGATGCTACTGCTAGACTATTGTAAACGTTGTTAAGATTGTCCAAAACCATAAATCTTATGTATGCTCGCCTTCGTCCCCGTCCCCGCAGATAATAACTGATGCCAGACGTAATATATTGCACCGAAATTGACCGTATCGAAATTGTGTAATTATTACTTCCCCTTTCGAAAAAACCCCCTGATTAACGCTACTTTACCGTAGCTAAAAGCAGTCTTTTTTGCCTTCGGTGTGCACCCGTCGTTCCTGTGTGTACGTCGGTTGTGTGAGCATGTGTGGTACGTGTCCGTGTATGTGTGTGTGTGTGTTAGAGAAATTGCATTTCATCGTGCGATTGATCGATCGATCAATAGACATGTTAACCTCCGAGCCAGCACCACTCCCGGAACTGTAGATCCCCTAAAGGGGGGTTGAAGATCTGCTTCCAGGTCGGCGGTGCCGGATGTTTGATGCTTGTAAAAAGGATTACTTTAAATGTGACATATAAAGTATACCTTCCAGGGAATTTCCAAATATCATTTCTCTGTTTCTTTCTGTTTCCTGCAAGAGAGAAAGAGAGAAAGAGAGAGAGAGAGAGAGAGAGAGAGAGAGAGAGAGATGAGAATAAATTGTTGTGTCCTATAAAGTGATTTCAACAACGACAGATCGAATGCAACGAGATAAAAACAAAAAATACCGAGAAAAGGCATGCAATAATTAATGTTCCTGTTCTGTGCATGTATCTTTTTCGTTTCTTTTTTTTTTCTTTTGGGTGAGAGTTTGCAATCAATGCGCCGAAATAATTCTACCCCACAAGCGGTGATGGTACGTGTTCAACATCAACTCTTGGTACATACAATAGTTTCATAAATTTCATAAACTACAAAATCACATCTATAACGATTGTAAACAGTCATGACAACATCTAAACAAAATGCTAAACACCAAAGAGTGGGAACACATTTAAAAACGGATCGAAATTCTACAAAACACTTTAGTAGCCTACCTGTACAGTGTGCTTTAAGTGTGTGTGCGTGTGCGTCTTTTTTGTCTACAATTATTTCTTCTAAACCTGGTCTTACCGCATACAATAAAGAAGCAAAATGTGCCTTAATTTGAAATAGCCGTTTCCCAAACAAATATTTTCCAGTTAGTAATCATCACCAAAAGCTCCTAAAAGGTGTGGCACAAAGCGGTGGTAAGCGCTTTTAAATTTGGTTCTATCCCCGCCTTTTTTCCTACGTTACTATAGCCTATCGGGTCAGTGCCGGGGCGCTGTTAAGGATTGTTACGATTCGACTAACAGCATCCGTGTTTGTCCTGTTCATGTGGTTTGTTTGTGGGCTGTGTCGGTCTGAGCAGTGGAAAACAAAGCAAACGTATCAACCACTCACCGTAGCAGTTTCACCACGAGAGAGGTCCCGCGGTTCTATTAAGGTTCCCGTCGCACAGTGCCTTCCTGTGTCACGCCGGGCGGCTGAACTAACCCCATAATGGTTGTAGGATGCACACAGCAGCCAGTTGCGCTCAAAAGATAAGACCAGCGGACCGGCAAATTATTCAGATACAAACGCATTCGCAGGGCAGAAAGGCAGACGATTCGTTACACCTAACACACAACCAACCAACGCTAAACAACTTGCTTCTTTCGCTACGCATATTTCGCTTAATTCGACCGGTTGACTTTCTAAAACGAAAAAGAAGAAACATAAGCACATGAATATCTGGGCGCGTCGGCGAGAGCGAGTTTGGAAACGTACTTTCTTACTTTCTTCCCCGGAACTCGTTTGCTGTGCTGGGGGTTATCCTAAGCACTTTCCTGCTTTTTCGCTAATAATGGCACACACACGCACACACGCGCACTGTTCCTTTTCTTGATACAAAAATCCAAAGTTAAAAAAACACAACTGGTGGTAATAGTGGTCAGTAAAAATCGTTAAAATCGGGGGGGGAAAAACCAGTCCAAAAACAATACAGCTTTCTTTCTCCCAAACGCACACAAACACACAGCTATGCAGCAACACAAACCAACACAAACCACCATCATTACACCATATAAGTTTTTTTTTATACAATTTTAACTAGATTAAACAAAAATATTAGACACGTATCTCTACTGCGGTATACTGCGCCTAGTATGTGTTCTCTTCTCCGTTCGCCCTGTCTCTCTCTCTCTCTCTCTCTCTCTCTCTCTCTTGTCTTGCGCTCTATTTCGCTTTTTCTTTTACTACACCTCCATATTACTGTGTTACTAGTCATTCTGCATACTTCTGGCTCGTTTGTTCACAATTCTAAATATGTTGCCTCATTTCATCATTATCGTGCCCTCGCCTTTACCATCTTCTTCTTCTGCGTGTGTGTGTGTGTTTAGGTGTGGCTGTGGTTTTATAAAACATTTCTACAATTTTCATACCACTATTGATAAAAAAGATAAGGGGGAAGGTTGGGTTGGGGAAGTTGGTTTTCGGTTTTGTTAGAAAAGGAAATATGGGATAAAAAATAAACTATTCAATACAATATTATCTAGCAAAAAACCGTGGACGATATACATATATAATAATGTATGTATATATTTATATGTATACTCGATCTTTCTTAACTCTCTCTCTCTCTCCCTTTCTCTGAATCTGTTTGCTCACAGCTGCTTTTTGTTATACTCTGTCGTGTCACAAACGTGTATGTGTGTGTGTATGTGTGCCTTTTCCACTAGTTTAAGGTTCCAAAAACTTTGCACGTGTGCAGATGGGGGGAAAAAAACATTCGCTCGGGGGGGTGATAAAATGGTGAAAGAATGATTACATTCACAAAACATTCCTCTTACAGGGTTTTCCAGACGAGTTCCACATTGTAACAGTATCACGTATCAACAGTATCAAACGCTAATTCAACACCGTATATGCCGTACAACCTTGTTAGCTCTTTTCAACATCGAAAAACAGACTTTCAAACTCCGTAAAATCCCAACTGATAAACGTTGGATAAACGTTTTATGCTGTTGACATATAAGAGTCCTGATGGTCAAATGCAAATGGAAAACCTTCCGACGGAAAGCATCTAACCAAACGGAAAGCAAAATTTGTATTACACCTGTTTACAGTTACATTCGAATCGCTCACCGTTTGCTTCGACTCACGAGCTGCCTGCTTCGAGCCATTACCATCGAAAGAGTGACCCTATGGTCGAATCGCAAGCCGTTTCTATGGAATCACGTGCCGGTATCCATGGATTTGTGAATGTTATAACATTTCAAATTCGCTTCTTCTCTCGAAGAACTTACGGATAATTTTAACAGGATAATTTTAACGACTAAACGCAATGGAAAGCATTATTTTAAATTATTTTACGCGTGTTTTACATATTGTGTCAAAGCAAAAATGAACGTACCAACTATTTCCAAGAATTCAACGAAAAATTCACAAATTGTAAAAGAAAAATGTAAACAAATTGCTTCAAGACTTTTCCAAGTTTTCTTTGCCATCCGAACACGTTCATTTCCGCCTGTTTAATGTATAGATCACCAATAAACTCTAGCTAGAAAAGCTAGTCTCGCTTCGTTTATCGCTACTGTTTGATGTTGGTATTGTACGACACATTTTCTTGCCATTTATGGTTTATTAGCCGTTTATTCGTATAAAAATGCCAGCAAAATGTTTTCTAATGGTGACAGCCTAACCGGGCTATTCATTACATCAAATGCTTCATACAGGAGCATTCAAAAATCCATGTAAATCGGCCCATGATTCCATGGTAACGGCATGTGATTCGGTCGTTATGTCGCGCATTCGATGGTAAGGGCATGCAACTCGAAGCAGGCAGCTCGTGAGTCGAAGCAATGGCATACTTTGTAATTGTTAAATTAAAAAAAAAACTTTGTTTTGAACTGTGCTGTTGTAGCTCTCTTGCTTTTGACTGGCTCCTGTAGATTACTCAATTAAAATAAATTAAAAAAAATTAGCTAAAAATTAGCAGTTGCTGTGATAACTAATTTAAAATATTCAAAATTATTTTTTTTCCTTTGATATCGAACCAAAAATAATTTTAACGGAAGAAAATTTTACTTTCCGTTGAACACGGCTGACGGAGCAAAAAATTTTCTAACGTATGTTTGGTATGGGTGATGCGATTTTTTACTTTCCGTTTGAGAAGCATCTGGCACCGATTTGTAAACGTTTGATTAAGCCCAACGGATAGCCATAATACCAAACCAAACAGTTTACCGACGTTTGAGAAGACGTTTGTGTTTGATAATCAGGACTATAGTGGTACGATGCTGAACTGGCACTGAGCAACCCTGTAATTTGCTGAACAATTAATTCAGTGCAAATAAAACGAAGACATAAAACAATGCAGAATTCGTGCTCTTCCTCCTGCAAAGGCAGGAAAGCATATTTATGTTTGCAACTAGATAAAATTAAACAAAACGCAAATCCTTCCCAGCACATGGGAAGGACATTGCAATCGTTAGATCGATGTCCTTTAAGATGTAAAATTGTCCACTTCACTCGCTTCACGTTCTTCTCACTTGCTTTAAATATTAGTGTGCAACGCAAATGCAACACTGGCACTTCCTCTGCCTTGCATGCATTCAGCTCTACCAAGAAACATCGACACGACGATAGGACAAAAGTTGAACACTCCTTCCGTCCCGTCACTTCACCACCTGTCCTCCCCCGTCTCCCCCCCCCCACCCCCACAAACACTATCGTATAAAAATAAGTTCTAAACAACGGCTCTCTGCTCCCGTGCTTCCTATATCCTCCACAGCGCCCCACACTAATAGCGTAGAAATCATGCACGAATGAAATGCTATCATAATTTACTCAAGCATGATAATTGCAGGGAACAATAATTGCTTATCATAAATTCGTTTCATCGTTGTCGACAGTCGCAAAGTTTTTTTTTCTTGTCCTCTTTTGTAGGTGCCAACTGATCGAAATCTTTGCTTGCTCTTAAACACTTTAAAAAATGGATTGAACGTTACTAGTGATTGGGAAACGGGGGATACAGAATTAAACGATGAAATAATATATATATCCAGCGGTTCAGAATGCAAATTAGGCTAAGAGATAAACGGGGGGAAGAAAAATAACATACTAAAACACTACACTTAACTGATATCGGCATTTACAATCAATTGTTGTCCATTGTGTTCCTGTTTCCTGTTTGTTTCACAATCGCAAAAGTCGCAAAGTAACCATCGTACGGCTCTCAGCGGGGCACATTTCCAAAAAAAAAAAAAGAGATTCTTGCCGCTTGCCGGCGCCAGCGTCTCACTAATCAAAGCTGCTGCTATCACCGCCACTTGACGATGGGTGTGAATAAATAAGGTGTGCGAAATCTCCCAAAACTCGATCGATCATAAGATCCGCGCAGAGCGACATTCTCGAAGGAATGCAGTAGTTTTGCAAGCGTTATTATTCGTTATAGATTTTTTGCGGTCGTTCCACAGTTCCCGTATGTAGTGGAAGAGTGAAGGAAAAATAATCAAACACATCCCAGAACTGCTGCTATGTAAACCTCAGTTAAAAAAAATGATTGCAGGACAAAATAATTGTCCAAATTCACCCCTGGGGAAACATCGGAATAAACGGTTCAAAATCACACCACTTTAACATTATCTCACCGTCATGTATGTACCCCGAATACGAGTGGGATGGATGATGATCGTCGTACGTATAATCGGTATGTATAATCGAACCGATCCACGCTGCTATCAAAAGTTACGCGCGCGTTTAATGCGGTTTCTTTTTGTGAAGGAGCTGGATATCAGCTTTGTAAGACATTTTGATTCGTTCTGCTGCCGCCACCGCCTGACATGTAGGAATGATTTTTCCTTGGCCTATTAGTACACTGCTTAATGTTGTTTTTTTTTCTGTTGCTTTTAGCTCTCACCGATTTAGTGCCCTGCTACAATTCTCACCAACAGCATCATTGTTGCATCGTCTCAAGCCTGCATCAAATCAGGCGCCAGCAGTTTACATCTGCTTGGTGTAAAGATATACGCACAGAACGCTGAAACAAACACCGGCTGCAATGGAAAACAGTAATAACCTGCGCTTTTTCGGCGATCCCTTGCTTTCCACCTCTTTCCGCTTGCGCTTGATCTCGCGTATCTTCTCCTCCATCGCGGACATGCGCTCGATGCGCTTGCGGCGCCGCAGTTCGGCGTTCGGCGACCTAAACAGGAAGGGGAAGCGGTTTCAGAATGAATACATGGCGACACGATTATAATGAACAATTTGTAGCGTGATCAATAAACGCCTGTCTCCATCATTTTGTTTACTTACAATTCTCGCTCCGGGCTGGAGATCGGATCGTCACCATCGTCCAGCGCACCGTTCGGCAACGGTGGTAGGCTCGAGTTCGCATTGAACGCCTGCTGCTCGCTCGATTTCGAGTCCACACCACCCCGCTTCGACTCCAGCGTCGAACTGTTCGAACCGATCGCACTGGCCGTGGTGGACGAGCTGGTAGATACCGAGGTCGAGCTGGAGATGCCCGTCGAAGTGCCACCGCCGCTCGTGGATGTGGTCGTTGTCGTCGTCGTTCCCGTTGTCGTGCTGCTGCTTTCATCCAGCAGGGAGCTTTTAATGTTATCACTGTTATCGGACGGAACGTCTCGGCCAATGGCGCCGCGGTTCTTCAGCTCGTCTTCCTCATCGTCTTCCGCCTCCCCGATATCGCTATCGTTCTCCTCGATCAGCTCATCCTCGCTGCTCATCGCGTTGGAATCGCTGCCATCGCTGCCGCTGCTTCCATCCCCGTCGTTACCACCACCACCACCACCATCGCTATCCAGCTCGTTCACCTTGTACAGCGAACTGTCCCGCACGATCGGTGGCAATGGCCGGTTGCTGTACGGATGGTGATGGTGGTTGTTGTGGTGGTTGTTGCCGCTGTCATTTCGCTTATGATGGTGATTGTTGTGATGATGGTGGTTTTCGTCACCCATCTCAAATTGCTTGCTCTTTTCCAGATTGACCAGGTTGTTGACCTTGTCGCGGTCGCCCCCGTTACTGCTGCCGAGCAGGAACTCCTCGTGCACGCTCTCGCTCGTCGGTATGACCGGCAACGGTTTGGACGTGAGCGAATGGGTGCGAGGGGGCGGTAGTGGCGGTGGCGTATCCTCGTTATCCTCCTGATCGCTGTTCTGCTGGCTGGACGAGGACACCACCGACAGCTCTTCAAACTCCTCGAACGACTGTGGGAAGAGCACACCAAAAAGAGCATTTTAAATGTGTTGCACCAATGCGAAGTCCTTGGCGAGGTGGTAGTGGAATCTCAACTTACGGAGTTATTCATACGCTTCATGCCCTCGATGATGGCCTGGTACGAGAAGTACAGTTGATCCGGAGTTTGAATCAGTCCCATACGGTACTGTCGCAACTCGAGCAGCACATCCTGGACCGATACCCGATCCTCTCCTTCCTTATCGACCTGATGATCGAGGAAAACAAAAAAAAACATTAGCCACCACAACACTTCTGACAGTGCACGGTGTATCGTCCTACCAGCACCAGACAGCAGTCCACCAAGCAGAACGTTCCGGAACGCCCGATACCAGCACTGCAGTGGATTATCGGTGGGCCAACGTCACGATCGAGCGTTCCGGAGTCGCGCACTTCCTTCAGAAATTGTAGGAATGCTACCGGCGAGCTGGGGATGCCAAAGTCCGGCCAAGTCGTGTAGTGAAACTGTATCACTTCACGACTTTTGCCCGTCTCCATGTCCGTCAGTCTGTGGGAGAGGGAAGTTTAAAATGGATAACACGCCTCATACGAACACTCCACCATCAACGACAGCCATACCTGAACGTTCTTTTGCAGAAATTCTTATACTCCACACACTTCAGATGCACCACCGAGAGCTGCACATCGGTCAGCTCGAGCCGATGCTGTTCGCCGATCTTTGCCGGCCAGTACTGGTGACACTTGACGGTCGTTTGTTCGATCAGCTTGTTCAGCATTAGAATGGCGCGCGAATCGTGCTCCCACACCATCACCCAAAAGTGGCCCACCGTTAGCGGCAGCGGTCCCTGGCAGAGAATGTACTTCCGTCCAGCCCGTTCCATCTAGCGAAGAAAGCAGTACATTAATGGAAGTACTCCACAAGCACAGAGCGAGAGAGTGTGATCAGCGTGTGCCTACCTTCACCAGGTTCGCGTTAATGTAGTCACCTTCGCCACGCTTCAGGGCTACCCGGGAATGATCGTACGGTAGCACGTCCCGGTATCGATTCAGTCGCCGATTGTCCAACTTTTTCGATTCGTCGGTGGAAAACTTTTTCGCCCGTGCCTGAATGTCGCTTCGCTCGCGAATATCCTGCAATGGGAAAGGAAGGAATAGAAAATATATTAGCATTAGTTTAGCTATTTAGAACGCCATTCCCATGGAAGTTTGAATGTGTGTCTAAGGAAGCAATTTAAATAGGCAAGTGAGAACAACTTTCATTTCGATGTAAAGCGCTGATTGACCGATAGATCGATATGGTCGTAATGTAAATAATGCTTCCACAATTTCCAGCAATAAAATAACTAGCCCACAACAGATGTTTTGCGAGTGCACTAATACACGGAAAATCCGACACTCTCTGCACAGTTTATTGTGGATTATGTAAGGGGAAAAAATTGCTAGAATTGTCTATCGACTTTTGCTTTAATTGAACAAAAGCAGAGACGAAAATAAAAAGAATACAAAAAAAAGGTCACATTCATTAACGATTGTTGATTTTTCAATAAATTTTTAAAAAACCATTCAACACTCGATCAGTGGCACTCTCTGTAAGTGCGGGTAATTGTTTCACAACACCGGACACTTAATTGCGGTGCACATTTTTTAACGATTTATGCAATGAAAAAAAAAAAAAAAAAAAACCGGCGTAAAACCACCGCCAGATAAGTTATCAACCTTTCCCAACCCAGCACACCACACGCTGCCGCTCGTCTCGCGCAGGAAAATGACACAAATGTTATTATTTTCTGAATTTCCATGGAAAAGGAATTTCACAACGTGGCGCTAGTTAATTAGTTTAGTTTTGCCCCGATTCCATCGCAAAGTTTGTTGCCAACGTTTTGTTAACACGGCACACGGTTGCGGAAGGGTTGCGGAAGCGCACGAGAGCCGCGTGGAAACTGTGTGTGCCGGTGCAAAAATGTCAAACTTCATCCATCAGAACCAATCGGCATCCCAGCGGTTTTGCTGCTAACTATTTCCCCGTATTACTGGCGGAGCGAGGCTGCAACTCTGTGGATGCGGATGCGTACATCGAGCATGGTGCGCCATAAAATTCAATCATCTTTACAGGGCGGCGTACCCCGGGTGATACCATCAGGCAAATGTGTTATACGCTACAGAATTAAAGTTTTCCAACACGGGTGAAGTGGATGCGATGGGAGAAAGCCTGGATAGTTGCTGCCTGGGTCAGGTAATTACCAAGTACGAAATAAGTTTAGAGCGCACTGAATAAGTAGGATTATTAGAGACACCTCTAACACGGTATGAATTGGTATGTTATAAGTGCACGGGCATTTCGAGCTGAATAAATGTTTATCTTATTTGTCCAAAAAATGTGTAGAACTGTAATCTAACTAGGACTGGATTTGTAGATGCCCCAACTTTTTATTTGCCCGTAGCTGTCCAGACATTTCAGGAACCTTCTAGGTGAGATTTGATACTGATATTGCCATGTGAAGAATAAGACGATAAGACTTCCTTCAGAATCCTTTTCACAATTTCACACTATCTATCAACATTACCTCAAAAACAAATAGTAAAAAACTGCAGATCGTGAAAAACTTCCTGACGAAGAGCAGAAGTAACTTTGACAGCGTTTTCTCTTTTCCGGAGAAAAACCAAGAACATCGTATGAGGTTCTGACTCCTGAAGGGAAAATCGAGGACTAGCTTTGTCCTAGAAAGAGAGAGGCGGTCCGGTGATCACACGGCAGGACCGAGGCTCAAATCCCATCCCATTGTCCTTCAGCTATTAGCTAGGGGAACATTTCTACAATATTTGAAGAAAATTCCGAACGTGACGTGCATTGTGCCCATACATTCTCTAACTTTAGCAGCAGTAACCAATTTCTTAGAATAAACAGATGTTGATACTTGTGAAAAATATCTTGACAATGGTCGTTAAGCTGCAGCAAGAAAATTTCACTCATCATTGGATCGATGACGTTTTGATGGCAAGGCAACATCGGAGACAAATTTTAATTTTCAAATAGTAATCGATAAGGTATCAGAAAATTTCTGTTGAGCCAAACCCTTGGAATATTTTTATAGAACGCTCCATAAAATTAGGGTTTTCCGCATCGCATCGTAACTAGCGATTAGGTGCCCGTATATAATAATGTTAATCCTAGACACGCAGTCGCACGGGAAATCACAGCACATGTTTCTAGATCGATGGCATTATTACTCATCACGATGATAAGATCATTATCTGCTTTTGTTACAGTACTAGAGAAAATACAATAAAATAATTCTACAGTATCGCAAATTTCACCATGAGAGGTGAAACTGCTTCGAAATATTGTAATCGAGAAATTATTCTTGCTGTTCTACTTTCGAGACAAGTAGCGATCAAGCTTAATTTAAAATTAGTTAACATTAGTCATAAAACATATAATAAAGAAATTTTTATAATTTTTTTTTTAAATCAAACTTCTAAACGAAAAAAACACAACAGAAGCAATGTTCATAATTAATATCAGCTCAACGCGGTCGGGCGAATAAGGAAAACCCACCACACGGGAAATTGTTCAGTAGATGGGAAAAAACCCTGATCACACCTTTGTGGATCGAATCGAAAAGAAAGAGCGACGATGTCTTGGAACTTTTATTTTTAAATTAAAATATAATTATGAACATTGACTTTTAATTGATTTAAAAGAGTTTAGTTTATTAAAAGGGTTTAGTTTTTCTCCAAATATTTCAATTTTTATAAATTTCTCAAATTATCTCCTCAAATACTATCGAAAATGTATGCCATTGATTCCCTTCAGCTTTGTATTTCAAAAAAGTTTAAATAATTGTAATATTTAATTAGAGTGGTCATTTTTTTTTTTTGTTAAACTCCGCACCGACCACATTCAACCATCGCGCTAGCATATAAATCATGTGTGCAGAGTATTAACCATTTCAAAACGCTTGAACGCACAATCCTCTACTAGTTAATTAGACAATTTTTCCACCTGATCGGTTGCCCGAAGTTCAAATGATACACATTAAAAGGGGGTGGTTCCTGCTGAATGGAACTGATGACAGGTTTTGGGGTTAGTTTTTTTTAATCAAATCGAAAAGGTTATATACAGTGCGTTGAACATGTGCACACACAGTTGAAGATGGAGATGGGGGAGTTAAAATTCTTGTCCCATGTTAGAAAGAGTGGTCCACTCACTGTGCAACGGTCAAGATGATTAATTGCTTTCAATATAGTGGAACAGGTCACCGAACCCTCCCGATTTGCTGTTCAAATTATTAAGACCCTCTGTTTGTCTTGCCTTCATAACCTCGACAAAACTTTGCCAAAAACCAGGGGAAAATTAATTGAAGACTACATTAGCTGAGGTTCAAAATTGAGTCATAAATCAAATTTTATATCCGCTAGTAGCAACAGACTGTAGGAAAAACCTTGGACATTGTGTGGTTCACAGAAACAGTAAACAAAAAGAAGATCTTTCTCATCCATATTCAATGTCCTGCAGTTTTCCTGCTTGCAATCTAACGTTCGCAGCGCATTTTAGTGACGATTCCAAACTTCCTTCCATTCGCGCTTTTCGACGCTAACGAGTTTGTCATTGGCAAACTTTATCACAACCGCCCACCAAACGGCTAATGATTGGAATTTTGTCGTTCCGACTTCCTTTTGGAACGCGAGGTAAAGGAAAGCAAACCATCCCCAATTGGAACAGTTGCATTGCAAGCGAAATTGGGGCCCGAGATATGCGTGCCATTTAAAACCAAACTTCCGCAAACGACGGATTTCGGAATGCCAACCCACGAGGACAAGTGCCGCCAGTCAGCATAATGGAAATGTGTGTCTTCCTCCCCTACGGTTCGCGCGAAACTAACGGCACTGTGTGCAAATCGACCACAACAGGTCGCGTCACTACTGCTAACCACCACGGCCACGACCCAGCGCGCCGCGAAGAGGACCACATTAAATTGAAATCCACCATAGTAAGAAGAAGAATCGTCATTAGCTAACAAAAACAAACAAACAAACCTATGCAACCGCAACAGGTGCGTCTGCATACCGATTCGCGCACATCCGGTCGGTCCGCTTTTCGGATATGAGTGCCTAACCGCTGCTGCTGCTCTGTTCGCTCTTGATCGTAGCGCGCAGCAATGTGATGGAAAAGAATGCGTTTTAATCAGCCCCGTTCGTTAAGCACGCTTCGCCGGTGTCCTCCAAATAATAATGTTTGCACATATCATAATCGAAAAAATGCGCACCAGCTGATAATTGATAGCTTCTTCCATCTGCACAGTTGCGGTAGGAAATTGGATTCGTGTCCCTCGATCACGTTAGGCGGTCCACGCAACGCGCAACGCGTGTAGGAGTAGGAAAACCGATCAATTAAATTTCACATTTTCTTAATACTGTTTGGCTGTTGATTATTTAGATAGCGCAGGCATATTTTTTTTTTTTGCAGAAAATTCGTGCAATGGTTACAACTGTGAAAAGGTGTGAAAGATGCATTTTTAGGTCGATAAACAAGGGGAGAAAATAAGAAAATTTGCTTTCCTAGCACAAACGCAAATACCAGTTAGCTCAAAGAATTCAATTTTAATTGGAAAAACAAATTGCATGCTGGACTTGTACCGTAACCCTTATTAATGATACTCTCAATATTGGACATAAACGACGATTAATAGAAAATATTTTAAGTCATATAGAAGGTTCCAATAATATAATGGAACAATTTAATAAGTCGGTGGAATATTTCAACCGCAAGAAATTGCATAATTCCACAGCCGAAATGCAAATTTCCCCCAACTGCATGCAACATTCCATTGTATGGTTGCAACTTCTCCCAACGGGATTGCAACATTCATTTATCCAGTCAAATTATTCAAATGTACCATTATATGATACGACATCCTGATTAATCATGAAGAAAATATCATACACTAGTTTTTTTAAATTTGAACTTGATATAGAATTTCTTGAAATTGATGTTCTTGACAATAAAGAGCTTCGTTACTGTCGTGAAACTCTGCATTTTTCAGCGAAACTCGTTTAAAGTTAAGTACTTGTGGTGAGTGCTTGTTTACAAATAGGGTTCTTTTGCTGGTTAAATTTAATTGGGAATTTTAAGGATTTTTAAATGACACCACTATGAATAAAGATTTCTAAATATTAACTTCAAATCAAGTCAAAAATCATTAAAGATTTTTAAATGATACCAATGTGAATAAAGATTTCTAAAAATTAACTTCTATAGAAACTATGACATTTGACTAACGTTTAGTATTGGATAAGTCAACGAAAAGAACTAAAAAAACATTTAAGGATCTCCCAGCGATCGGGCAAAGAACGTCTCAGGTTGTTAATGAAAATACTTTTATAGCTCAACAATTTCTGTAAATATTGCTATTGACAAATATTAGAAGGACAGTGTAAGAAAAGTTTAACAAAAGATTATCAAGTAATATTTAGCCCTTTCCTCTGAGAAGTTTGCCACCACTGGATTCAATCGATTGTTGTGATATTTGTCAAAATTATATAAACATCTCACCAACCTTATCAGTATTATCAATTATGAATTGAAGGCTCAATAACAACCCATTAATAAATAAAACAAGTAATTTGCAAACATTTCGAGGCATTTATCAAAAAAAAAAATTAGCCGATGAAATTGCTAGAAATCTATCAATCTTTTCTATTGCTAAAAGTTGATCATTGTGAGCAGAAACTATCTGGCTTGATTGCTCTTACGATAAAATCAAAATCATGTGTTTGGAAAGCAACTTTTGAGTATTTTTTATGCTCAAAAAGACAGCTTGAAGATGCCAGAAGAAACAAATTTTTAATTAATATCTATGCAACACCAGTCTGATTGGCACGAAAACAAAGATACAAATTATTTGATTTAAAGATATCCAAATTCGTGTCCACATCAAATCCGTATCAAAGTCTTTCAAATACTCTAATTCTTAGTAGAAGAATAACCTCATTTTACAATTTTAAAGTATTACATACAGATAGTTCGTTTTTTTATTCTCAAAGCACTGCCTTGTCGTAGAGCTAGATAGTTCCTTCTTCCGCTTGAACCTGGTCCTTGTAAAGGCACAATTTTAGCTAATTCATTTCGAATTAAAACTGAAAATCAATCCCAACTTTTACAAAAATGCCACAGCACCGAATAGTACACGGTAGTATTTAACGGTACCACCCCTTCGTCGTATAGTTTGAGCAAGATCAAAGAAGGGAAATGATGTCTCCTGAGGACAATTTGAAAGCACGTTGGCGGACCGGATTTTTCCCACGCGAGAACTTCCCGTAAGCAAATGGACAATCCCCAGTTTCGGTAGCGGAGACACGACGCAACTCGAATCTGGAATTGGACGGATGCCTTTTGCTTCTCTTTTTTGCGTAACATCCTACAGGGCAGGTTATACCTGTAAGTTGCATTTACCCACTAGTGAAGTAGCTTTGCACCACGCATCATTGCCAGATAGTTAGTCCATCTTACCCCTGTCCGAGGGCGGAGGTCAATGCAGAGATTAGGTTCGAACCCACACCCTGCCTGATGTGATATCAAGGGTTCGGTACAGTAGGATCGTCACTCCCTAGGCTCATCCGTAGACCGTATATAGACTTTGAATAACTTTACAGCACAACCATCATCAGCACAGGCAAATCGTATTTATCTCTTTCCAACGAAATCCATGACGCTAATTTTAGCGAAAACAAACGCTTACTCACACATAAGCTTGCTTGATCCTTCCGGGGCTCAAACGTGCTCAAACTTCTTAAATCGTGTAAATACACGTTTTGACACCGCGGGAGTAACATGTGATGATGCAGACATGCTGCACATCATCATCGTTTGGGGTGGGCTTACTAAGCCACCCCTTCCAGCGCCACACTAATAAGTCAACTTGTGATTCAACCATCGGTGAACCTGGTAGAATCGGAATCAGAATCTGTGAGCGTCCCCTTCCTTTGATACGTAATCCCGCTACGCGATAAGGTCGCCACCGTACGGGAGTATGTGAATGGTAAGGGCAAAACAATTCATTTTCTTCACAGTTCTGGGAAATAATCAACAAATATGACAATGCTAATAATGACGAGTGATGTGCGCGTTTGGCCTACAGCAATAGCAGCAACAGCAACCAACCAAATACTCTCGCGGATGGATAGAGTTCGTAGAAATGTTGTCTACAGAATCGACTTCCAATATGTTTCGTTGCAAAACCGCACGCACACACGCGGTTTTTTAACCCTCCTTTTGCCCCTGGCTTTGGCCCAGTTCTACTAGACCGAGGCGCATTGTGGTTCTGTTTCGTACAGGCGTGCGTTAAGCTCCCGCCTGTGACTGTGCGTCTGTTAACGCACTTGATATATTACGTAAACAAAGTTGAAAATTGCTCATCGCAAGCATATACTGACAGCAACAAAAACGCGATTCTATAACCTCTAGTACACCAAGAGTACCCTCAACACGCTTCATCATCGGTGGGGTGGATGGACACCGACGTCATGTTGTGTGTGTCGATGACATCCAAACGTCAACCTTCCTCGAGGTAAGGGGAGTGTGGGGCTGGGGGCGGGTGAAGAAGAGGCACGGTCCATCCATTCCCGGTGGGGTCTACTGTCCCGCGCTTATCTTCTTCACTACACACGACCACGGTACGCTGGTTGGTCATTAGACATCGATCATACCACAGAATAGACAACACCGTACTACTGCGTCCACCCGTAAGGTGAGTGTTTTGTAGCCACCGACGACTACGTTGGCACCGCCTGTTGGTGTGGCAGGAACTCGGGCAACGTTTCTTGCAAGATCCGCCGCCAGGGAGAAGGCAACCATATCACAAAAAAAAATCTTTGCAGCTCACTGTGTCGGTTGGTTCTGCTCGTGAGCCGTCTGCACGCTGCTGCTGCTGCTACTGCTCTGTGCGTGAGTCAATTTTTCTTTCGTTGCTTGCTTGCTAATTTAATTATTTCCTCGAAATTGTGTGCTCGCTTCAGGGAACATTGTCTCACACACACGCTTGGCAGGCAGGAGCAGCGAAAAAAAAATGGACCTCTCTCGAACGCAAATATAGCAGAGAAACTAAAGGAAGCAAAGAGAACAAATTCTAACGCTTGAACGATGTAGGTGCAAGTAACTGGCATTTAAACCATGTATAACAATGAGGGTGGCCTTTTTTTTTTTTGTTCGAAATTTGAATTCATTTTAAGCATAATACAGCATAAATAAAAAGCTATAACACTTTATTTATGCCAAGCAGCACAAGAGAGAGGGCGAGGATGGAAAAATTCTCACAAAAAATCGCACTCTGTTTAAAGCTGTATTTATAACAAAGTAGCCGTGTAAGTGCCAGTTTTTTGTACTTTTCAACAAATAAGTTTGGAAAAAATTATAATATGAAGAGCTCAAGTCAAAGCTAAAGGCGTTCAATTGAATGGTAGATACAGATAGACTTGCAATACTTTTGTCTTCGATAAGTTTATCAACTATTAAGTTGTGCATGGAAATATACAGTGCATAACATAATTATATGGCCTCAAAGAAATAAATTTAAACAAAACTAGAAAGAGATAGATAAAAAAGAATAACGAGGTACACGATTCTTCATCCACTTTGACTCCTCAACCTCTAGAGGTCTTGGCCTGTCATTACTGGCCTCCTAGAGTTATTTTACCTATAGCTGGATG
Source organism: Anopheles stephensi (assembly GCF_013141755.1). Classification (NCBI taxonomy): domain Eukaryota; kingdom Metazoa; phylum Arthropoda; class Insecta; order Diptera; family Culicidae; genus Anopheles; species Anopheles stephensi. The sequence continues at coordinate 29,587,994 of NC_050203.1, read as the reverse complement.
GTCAGTCCTGCGTACAGGGATACAGTCCTGACAGAATCGGATATTTGATGCTGTCTTGCGAAGATCGTCGACCTTGCAATCATTCCAAAGAACTGAACGCAGAAGAACTGAACTGATTTGCATTCCAGGTGAAGGTGGAAAGTAAACTCTGAGGTCCTTTTGAGCTGCCACCAAGGATCCTAGGTCCCTATTTTCCCAGGCTAGGGAGATTCACATGCCTGTCTTGTCTTGCAGCTGGCTCTGGCGGGGGTCATCCGAGATTCGGAGATGGAAACGTTCGAGCCCTTTTTCTACGGGTCGTGCAATATACTGTCATACGGTGATGTCATAGACATCATCACGGTTTGAGGCTTTCCCATGCAGTCATTGCTTACGACAAGCAAACGACGCAAAACCTCAATGGAGATTGATGTGGTAAAAACCAAAATGGAGGTAGAACCACTAACAGATACCGATTTACACGATGGTTATGCACATATAAGTGATCGCACTTTGGAAGTCGTCCAATACATCAACCATCGAAAAGTCGGGTCGAAAGTCAACACCAGGGATGCAAGGGTGGTAACTGCTCTTTAGCCATGTGAGCCATAGTAAAGCCATAGAAACCTTCTCCACTTGAAAATAACTGTCGCGACGGTCGAAGCTGACGATTAAATTAAATTATGTTTGTCCTTATATGTGGGAAATGACAATGGAGCTTTATGAGCTGTACTATAATCTCTCCATTGGTCATGTCATGAAAATATCACCAAACAACCAACCTATAAAATCTCATCAGATCTTTCACAGTCAGAGGAGACATGGAAGACCTAAATTTTGTTGAACAAGAAGAAATGTCCCTCAGAATGATCGGAACATTCTGTTGGCTGACGGCGTGTGTGACGACAAATGATTCTGTTTGCATTTGGTTAATTTTTATTTAAAGGAAATAAATCAAACGCGCCTATAATTAAGCGATGCACTGTAGCGCCGGGCTGCAGCACTAGAATGGAATGTTGAGGATCATTTAAATGCCCCATATCGAAATCATATTTCATTCTCCACTTTCTTCTTCCGGTGACGGTCTAGCATCGTCACCACTGCCATTGTCTACACCCCATAGCAACACACAAATGTTTGCCCAACGGAGTTTTTTCTCTCGTCAGTCTACTTGTCTCTTCCTTCCCTTCCTTCCCATTCCTCCCCTGTCCAAGCGATCCTCACGTGATACAGCGAACGATCAAATAATTCAACACACAACAAAAAATAGATTGTAAACGATCGGCCCAGTTCTTGGAAGTAATGACAAAGCGCGAGCCAGGTGAAGGACAAACATTAAACATATACAAACTGTATCCCCTCCCTTCCCTTCCTTACACAGCCCCTTCCTGCCGGTCGACGATTAATACTCGTGTCTTTCCGCTTGTTGTTGAGAGGGTCGGCCACACACTTTCTGAACACAATGCCGGCAAGAATGCAAACACCCCCGACAGCACAGAGCAACAAAGTCAGGAGGGTTCATTGCTGTTCTTCTCCCGCGGTTACTGCTCTAGATTCCTCGGCGCATCGCGGTACGAGAAGCAGATACAAAAAAAAAAATATTGAAGAAAAATCGCACCACAACTGAGGTGCCCGTACCCTAGACGACGCAACGTCTGCATCGATTTATGACGAGCGAAACCTTGCAGAAGGGTGCAGGAGATAACAGGGCGACGTGGAGCACACGCTTTGTGACGTCAGCTGGATGCTCACCGGGGGGAATGATGGGGGCAAGGCATACCGCAAACGCGTTCCCGTCGCAGGGGGAGAATCGCAACACCCTCCAACAACAAACTGATAAATTTAAACCTTCGAAAACCTATTTCGTTCTTCCAGGAATCGAGAAGCAGCTAAAGCTGGGGTCTGGTTCGTGCCATTTCTGTTAGTGCCGTGATAATACAATGTAAACAAACGCGCTGCGCACACACACATTTTTGAAGCGGACGTTTGGATTGCATTAAATTGTTTGTGAAAAACGGGATCAACCTTTTTGGCGATGGTGGGCTGGAAATATGAGCGCATTTATCCGGCTGGAGAAAATAACTTTTCGTAGTCGATTGCCGCGCGGTTGTACAAAACACTGATGAACATGATGTATCGAGAGGTTTCGGCAAAATGCGTGAAACTAATGCGTCGGCCGAATAATGTGTTGCCGCGGCACCGTTCTATAGTAAGCGGGAACCCCGTCATCTCTGATAACGGAGTTCCAGGAAGACATTAAGAATCACAGAATAATCGTTAAGAGCATGGAGTCCGGGGCAACATAATAAGTTCGTGCCAATGATAAACAAACCCCTTTTCCCTGCTGCGGGGACGACGACGCGAATCCCACCAGGGTGCGAAACAAGCTGCCTCCAAGCAAAGGTGTGCCTGATTTCTGATGAATTTGCTCTGCACTGATACCACCACACCGGACGCCATCGCGACGAAATTACATAAACTGTGTGATACAATATACCGAGCAGGAGGAGGATCAAATTTGTTGCAAGTCTGCTTGTTATTTTTGTGTTGGTTTTTTTTATTACTTAGTCTTTGATTGTTACAGAACATAGTTTGAAGAAATAGGAGGTAAAATACTTGTTGTTGTTGCTTGTCTCTTGGTTTATCCGAAGAATCATGTTCATTATACAGTTTCAATCAAACCAGATGGATTAAGTAGTACTTTCGCCGAATTGTTTGCTTGTTGTACGTAATGACTTGGGTTGAGACCCTTAAGCAAGTGTGAGAATACTTGGACAAATGGTGTAATAGGCACCGTCCATCCAATACATTCTTATCCAAGATTCATAGAAAAAAATTGCAATAAGAGAACCCTCTATCATCTAATGAGTATTTGGACAAATTTAACGTACAACATGAATATCAAAATGATTTATTATTTTCTTTATTAATTATGACGGACCGATGCCGTATTGTCAATATGAAAATTATATTAAAATACTCCTATTGACAAGCAAAATCTAAAACAAAGTGCATTTTAGTGAGATGTTTTTACTGATGCTCAGTTCCGAAATATGGGGCGTTTCGGTAACCGAGGCGTCGGCGGCGCCGGTCTTCACACGGCAAGACCGGGGTTCAAATCCCATCTGGACCGCCTCCCCGTACGTAAGGCTGACTAATTTGCTGCGTGTAAAATTAAGTCACCAGAAAGCCAGAAATGGCAGACCGCGAGACCTCTCGAGGTTGTAGTGCCAAGGAAAAAGAAGAAGAAGTTCCGAAACATTCTGCAGGCGTTGAAAGCATGAGCTTCTGTTTCTGTTCAGTCGATAAACATCATTCAGAGCAAAAGACATACACAGTAGAAGGCAATAATATCACAAAAATGAGGTTCAAGGATAGTTGAAGATCTTGAGAGCTCTAGGATTTTACTGGAATAATTCTGAAATTGATTCTGATTTACTTTTTCTCCCAAATACTTTTGAAGAAAAACAAAATAGATACTTGAATAACCTTGATGAGTTTAGCCCTACCGATTCGGGATCCCCTTAATTGATATTTATTACAGCCAGATAGCCAGATCTGGCCAGTTATTGATATATGGTTTATATTTAAGCGTTGAATGCAAAAAAAAACATATTCGTAATACTGATACAAATATATCTCTGTATGAGAGGTATAATTGTACTACATAATGCATTAGTAATACGAACTTTCTTCCATTTGAAATACAGTTCAATTTGCCAAATGAAGTGCAAAGTAAAACACAGGCAAATTATACTCGAAAATGATTAGCTACAGACACAGCTCCAAGAAGGAGCTAATGATAAGCGACATCCGAAAAAAGGGTTTTCGGTACAACGATCGTAGTAGGTAGTGTATTCCTTCCTCGGATGTAAAATACAACGAACCTCGCTAAAAAAAAGGATGCCATATGACAAAATCTATTCCGAGAAGATTGCTGCTGCAATCGGATCTTCCACGCCGTATTATAGTTACGACGAAAATGAACATGATTCATCTATCTGTTGGTCTGGGGGGACCCATCACGTAACATGAAACAACTATCTCCCCCAACAACGCAAGACGGGTTGTCTAAGGTTTTTAGAGTGTGTTCATACATCATCATCATCATCGTCTTCGTCGAGTAATCTACCGGACCGGATAAAACTAATTCCGACGTTTTATTACACACTCACACATCATAAACATCCATTACATGTGCTTTTGAAAACGATTCGATCCAACAACAAAAAAACACATGCTGTCGGTCCTTTGGTGCTGTTATTCATCGATCGGTCCAATATCGGCTGTATATGCTGCTGTTGACCGGCCTCCGCTTTTTAAGTGTTTTATTAGTGCAGGGCTACAATGGTCGATCGGCTGCATCGGTGCACGTGCAGTTCACACACAATGATACTACGGAATAGTTTGGTGCAGTAGCAACCAACTCCACAACACACCGCACTAGTCTTGCGGCGTAGTTTCGGGAGCTGCAGAAATGTTCCTGGAAACATCATATTTCTTATCTAAAAAAAACGGGACAACAAGATACGAGAGCGAAACAAATAACGTTGCCCTTGACAACAGAATTATTTTCGCATAGCAGCCACCGTCTGTTTGTGGTGGTGTTTGCGATTGTTGGAATGCTCTTGTCGCTTTTAGGACAAGAATTTTCACACCATCAACCTTTTTTTCCCCCAAAAATGCTACAACGATCGATCGGAAAGCACAATCCAGCCTGGTGCTGCCTGCCGTTGGCTGATTGCTGCTGCCGAGCACACGAAAGCAAATTAACAACAACAATCAGCTTTCTTCGAAAAGCTTATAATAAAAACCACATTTGCAACACACACACACACAAAACGCAGCAACAAAACCGATCGATGGCGCTCTTGCTTCTGCTTCACGAAATGTTCGAAATAAACTTAATTTCCGCGAATTAAAGAAAATTCTTCCGAACACCATAGCCTTCTTGCGCTTGCTGCGTCGTTCAACCGGAAGCAGCCGCCTAGTGAATTTTCCCCCAAAAACCACAATCCAACGATCCGGTTCCGTCCTCTCGCTTGTGGGAGATGGTGTTTGTGTGTGAGCGGATGCGTGCAAGGGACGGGATAGCAGGCCCGGAATCTCCGCAGCTGCACACCGAAAGACGCAAGCACACATGACCTAAGCCAACGGGGCCAACTCATTTACACCCCATTCCGGGAACGGTCGTCACCCGCGGAGCCATTTAGTTGGAACGGGTGTATGGCCAAAAACAACATGGTACATACACCATGTACATTGGATGCCCAAAAACGAGAAAAAAAACAGGCCATGCCAGAACAGAACCCAACGCGTGTCCTCCTCCTACGCGTACGCCGCTTGGTTTCTCGATTGGTAATCACATTCATGGCCGGCTGAGTTATAAAAAAAAAGTGCAACAAGCCAGCAGCAGCAGCAGCAGGCAGTCGGCGAAGAATGGGACCGAGACAGGAGGCAGGCAACGAAAAAAGAAGCATAAAGAAACATAACCCATCGAAGCAAGCAACCAACCTACCTGGAATACCATCGGCCAACCTCTCCGGGATACGATTTCGTTGTATTCGACTTCGATGCTGCTCCCGCTGCTTCCACCGTTACCTCCTCCTCCGCCACTGTTGTTTCCATCATTCCCACCGCTCGTGGTCGTGGTTGTGGTGCTGTTGTTGGCGGTACTCATCGTCGTTGCTTACCGTCGGCCGGACGCCCTTGTTCTGTCACTTCGATCGGACACAACGGGGTTTTCCCGTCTAACGTAACTATCAGCCCCCGTTGCAGCAGCAGCAGCAGCTGGCGTGGTCGCAAAATCGAACACCTTCCTTTTCGGGATATTCCCCCGATCGATAGTGCCACTGTTTTTTTTTCCCCCGGGCCCCTTTTCCTTCCACTCCGCCGCAAGGTAGTGTACCGGGACGCCGCACAATCGGCGGATATTTAAAATGCTGTTGTCGGGCTGTGTGTATTTGTGGGCGGGTTGTCGTTTTGTACCCCTAATCTGTGCTACCTTAAATGAAGGGAGAGAGTAGGGGGTTCAAGTAAAGTTGGACGACACTGTTGCTGCCTTTAGCCCGCCGTGACGTTTTGCATTCCACGGTATGCTGCGATGTGGTTGTTGTTTTTTTCCTTTCCCTTCTTTCGCTACTTTTTAGCACACTTGCTCCCTACGGGGACAGCACTCACACCAGCACACACCAGGCGCTTACTAGCCAACCACCATTTACACGACTCGATCGACGTTGTCGCGGGAGACACGCGGGATCTCGAATGCACAAAACCGAAAGGGCCAACCGAGCTGCACAAAGCCAACGCTGCCACCACCAGCGGACTGTTTCCACTGGTCCACACACACACACACACAAATACACTCACACAGCGACACACCGTTCTGCGAGTACTAGACCAACAATGAAGCAACTCTTTTCGCTAGCTGCCGTACCGCTGCTCCATGTTGGGGTCTCGAATGGAGAATGTGCGAGATGTAACAATAACAAAAACACAACACCACACCACTACACTGCACGCACGTCGAATGGGTTGGTGGCAGGCGTAGGTAGAAGAAAAAGAAGAAGATCTCCACTTAGCACACGCACGTAGATTCACGGACGGAAACACTCTCGGCACTGGATTCTACGCTGCGTTTCGCTGTTAAACCCTGTTTCGATTTTCTGGACCCAAAAATTTAATGGATTCCCGACGAAATGACGCACGTCTACACACACGCACGCACACTCGTACACACTTGCCCGTCAATGAATGGGATGATGTTTCGCCGACATTTTCTTTCGCTCGACCAAACCCATGCCGCCACACGGTCAAGCAGCAATCGAGCACGAGGGATTAGGGAACACTCCTGCACCGCACACCGCACCTTCCAAGCCCCGTCTATCCCGTGAACCGATGCGTAAAAACTGGGAATAAACGGAAATGCAACACTGGCACGAAAAAAAAATCCGAGACGCTTACACCATTTTTACAACACAAACGGTATGGAACAAACACGCACACGCACGTACGGATCGCGTCACGGAATGGAATCGGCGATGGAAATTGGGATGTTTCCGCGAGCCGCCTGCAACTATGATGATGATGCCGCTCTCTGCAAACACACACGCACGCACTCGGGTACGTGTTTCGTGCAGGGCCTCAGGGGTACGGTGGGCCCTACAGCGAATACAGCCCTGCTTTCTCGTACCACTGGCGAATTGACGGCTGCAGCCACAAGCAAATGGGAATTTGTTCGGCTCGTGGTCTTGTTTCTTGGTTCTTTAGCACTGCCCTTCTCTACCCTGCTCGGATTTTTGCGAGCTCTAGATTAAATCACACTTTCCGTGTGCCAAGGTAATTCGTACATGGTGCGGTGACGGAACGGCGGCTTTGGTGGTTGCCATGCGTGTGTGAGCTTGTGTCATTTATGGTTGGTTAAATAGGAGTTTTTCAACGATTTAGGATCTGTTTGTGATAGTGAATAATTGATAACAGTGAAAGTAGTGATTTTAAAACATAATAAGCTTTAACATTACAAAATAATAGTTAAAATCGATCAAGAACACCTATTTGAGCCTTCAAACATTTTGCTATTGCGTGTCCTCACCTGGTGATTTGTGGATACAGGAGATCTGACAGCACGATTACTGTTAAATTCGGAATTAAAACGAATTTATCTATGACATTTAATTTTTGGGGAGTTAATAATCCTTTACATGCGAAATAAACCTTTTTATGTGGCCTCAAAATTTTATTAGAATGTTAATTTAAATTGAATAAGTTATTTTCTCAACTTACTCCACTTCAAGAAATCAGCCTCCCCAGTATAAACGTAACGGTTCATGTTTGTTATTCTTGCATGCAATGTTCCGCGCAGCTCTTGGGTCAAACGTCAAGTGAAAAGGAAAGTAGCAGATCAGAAGCAACTCAAGCCACTGACTGATTTTGGGTTAAATTTTCGTGATAATCCATCGGTACAATTGGTTCCTATTATCATACTGAGGGTGTGCTCCGATTGCCCCATCGCGCCAACAACAGCAGCACCTGATTTGATTGTCATTGCAGCAGTGAAAGGATGAGCCGCAATGGAAGGTAAGATTTGTCGCCTCTGTTTGTGCTTCCATCTTGTGACCCATCGTCCCGGATGTGTATTTGCACTTCGGGCAAGCTTTTGTGGGGTATTTTTTCTATGGAAGCATCAAACACCGTTCCCCCAATGAAAGGTCATCAAGGTGAGCGCGACACTTGAACTGTCTTTTCGTTCTCTCTCTCCCGCTATCCCGGCAGGCGCCGCAGTCGAAGTCGAAGTCCCCGGGGAAGGGGTGGAATGGTTGGAAGTCGGTACGAAATCGGTAAGCTGCAAACACTGCGGCCTGTGCAGTGGTCCCAGCTGAAGCTGGAATCGATCGTCCGTGAACCGTATCGTTCGAAAGCATCGTACCGGCGCTCGGAGCGTGAAATTTCCGAGTGGCGCCGATCGAAGGAGATTACGACGAAGGGTCACGATATCCCGGATCCTATATTTTCCTTCGAGGAGTCGGGCTTCCCGGCGGAGATAATCGATGAGCTGCGGTACGCTGGATTTACCTCCCCGACACCGATCCAGGCGCAGGGTTGGCCGATTGCACTGTCCGGCCGGGATATGGTCGGCATTGCGAAGACGGGGTCGGGCAAAACACTCTCCTACCTGATACCGGCACTGATACACATCGATCAACAGCCGCGCCTACGCCGAGGCGACGGGCCTATTGCGCTAATTCTCGCACCTACGCGAGAGCTGGCGCAGCAAATCAAACAAGTGGCCGACGACTTTGGCCGTGCGCTAAAGTATAAGAACACTTGCCTGTTCGGCGGTGGGAAGAAGCGCAAGCAGCAGGATGATCTGGAGTATGGGGTGGAAATCGTTATCGCCACACCCGGACGGTTGATTGACTTTTTGTCGAGCAATCAGACGAATTTGCGTCGCTGCTCGTACCTGGTGCTGGACGAAGCCGACCGTATGCTGGACATGGGATTTGAACCGCAGATACGCACCATCATCGAGCAGATCCGTCCCGACCGGCAAACGCTGATGTGGTCCGCTACGTGGCCCGACATAGTGGCGCGGCTGGTGAAGGATTACCTGAAGGATTACGCGCAGATCAATGTGGGCTCGTTGAAGCTGGCAGCGAACCATAACATCCTGCAGATCATCGATGTGTGCCAGGAGTATGAGAAGGAATCGAAGCTGAGCATCCTGCTGCGGGAGATAATGGCCGAGAAGGAATGCAAGACGATCATCTTTATCGAGACGAAGAAGCGCGTGGATGATATCACGCGGAAGGTGAAGCGGGATGGTTGGCCCGCGCGCTGTATACATGGAGACAAATCACAAAACGAACGTGATTCAACGCTGAACTGTACGTGTCACAGGTTGCGGAGGGAGAGTGAGAGAGACAATGAAGTGATGGTCTAATTTCGGCCTTTTTTTCCTCTCTTCCAGCATTCCGTTCCGGTAGGACGCCGATCTTGATTGCCACCGATGTGGCAGCACGTGGTCTTGGTGAGTATTTTGCATTGGTGCGCTGTAGCCTCGAGAATATCGGGATTTGATCCTTCGAAGGATGAGTGGAAGAAGGCATTCGTACAGTATCTCGTTTGTACCTTTCTATCGGTTTTAAATATGGCCTAAGTAAGATTGTAACGTCACGCTATGCCCGCTTAAGTGCATGATCTTGGAGAATTGAATTATTTAAATTATACTGTTATTCGTTCCTCGTCAAACCGCACACGCCTAAAGCATTCTACGTTTGCAATTTAAAATGTGCTGCAAAACACAGTTTTATAATTTTCCATTTCGATTTAAACAAGTTTGTGTCTCTCCTTATAAAATCATGCAGTTAACGATTAGGGCAAGTTAAGGTCAATGTGCAACTCATACGCCTGCTATTCATGACCCGCGTCACCCGAAACAAGCGCTAACAAGTAAATCCCGGCCTCCCATTCTATCCTTCCAGAGGCACACACTCACGTCTGCCTTGAAGCGAAACATGGCGGCCGTGTTCCGTAGCCCCCTGGCCGTGTAGCGCACGGGAGCAGAACAGGCGCCGGTTTTGTAATGTAACGGTGGAAGAAGGATAGCGTGTGCCAGCGGTGGCGCTCGTTGCCTTCCGTTGCGATGCGATCGTGCCGTATGTGTGTGTCGCCGCACGCATCCGTGTACGCGCATCAGCACAGCTCCGCATCTCATCTCGTCCGCACAATGCGTTGCGTGTCTCTGGATGTCTGGATTGTAGAGTTCTAGGCATCTCTGTGTGTGCGCGCGTGGCACGTGTGCAAGCAGAGTCAGAGCGAAGTCCAGCGGCTGAGTAGAGGAAGAGCCCCCGAGACCCGGGCGAGACTGACCCGACCAAAATCCGGCAACCGCTCGTGCTGCGTCGTCGTGAGCTCTGGGTGTTTCGGCGGTCGGTTAGCTCGGTCGGTCTTTCCGGGCTTTGACGCTGTTGCTGTTGGCCCTGTCGCTGCTGCTGCTGCTGCTGCTACCGGTGCTGCTTCAGCGGGTACTACATCTTCTGCTGGCCGCTGTGTACACCTGTTCGCGCGCCCATTGGATCCCGTCGCCTGCGGTGGATTGGATAAGGTCACGATGAGCACAGCCGTGTCCCTGGAAGGCGTTTGGCACTGGCAAGCAGCGTGCGGTAGCGGCGACAGGTTCAGGCCAACGGTGCGGCCACTTCTCCACGTCCGGGTATCCCGTCCCGATCGGCAGCCTTCCCGTCGTTTGCCGTCGTTGGATCACCCTTCCCTTCCATTGTGCCCCGGTGCTGACTGGGTGGCGATGGTGGCGGGTAGCGTGGTGACGTTGGCGTTCGCAGTACCCTGCGGCGGTGACGACGACGACGACGAAGACGACGCGCGACGACAGCGAAAATGTGGCATCGTTTTCAGCGGTGGTGTGCAAACCGCCATGCGGACGAACAACACCACCAAGCACCCCGGCCAGACGAAGAGTGAGAGAATGATTTGTAGAGCAACCGGCGTGGTCCATTTGATCAAGGTTGATCGTTAAGTTTTTTAACAAAAAACAAACAAAAAAAAAGAACAGAGAGAAAGGGACACAGATTCCCCTAATACAATCACTTCCGATCACTGTAACTTTATCATTACGTTTTTTCCGTAAGGACATTTATGTTTGTCTCTGTTCGGGCTTGTATTCTAAGAGGATCGTTTTTGTTTTCTTCTTTCTTTTGTTGTCGTTGTTAGTATTCTCGTTAGCTCATACATCTTCACAACTTCCACGCGTCGACTTCCTAAGTTAGTACAGTCCTTGATCGACGTGACAGTTGCCCTTCCTCTTAAGCAAGTTCTTCTTGCTTTTAACGCTCGTCTTGCTCGTCTCGTACGATCGTTTTTTTTTTTTGTGTTACGTTTGTTTTCCACTCGTTACATGCGCGATTAACTCATGCGAGTCCATCTTTCTTCCCTTTTCTTTTCTATTTCCGACCATTCTCGCACCCAAACGGTACAGATGTGGACGATGTGAAGTTTGTGATAAACTTTGATTTTCCCACCACCTCGGAAGATTACATTCATCGTATCGGACGCACGGGACGGTGCAACAATACCGGCACAGCGTACACGTTCTTCACGCCCAACAATGCGTCGAAAGCGCGCGATCTGATCGATGTGCTGAAGGAAGCGAAGCAGGTGATCAATCCAAAGCTGGTCGAACTGGCCAACATGAAGATCAAAGCGAGAGGTAATTGTAGAGCTAAAGATAGGATGGGTTTTCATCCTTCCGAATATGAACTAAGTCTTGTCATCGATCGTTCCAGGCAATCGACACATGACTACGCGCTATCCACGGGAACGACGATCGCGCTCACGTTCCAAATCAAAATCCCGCTCACCGGTACGCAATCGTAGGCCACCGCTGCCGGACAGACGTCGGTCACATACACGCTCTCGTTCCCGGTCGCGATCGCCCGTTCGCCGTTCGCCTGTAGTTCGGCGGGATGTTCGCCCGAGAGCGGCAGGATCACCCGGTCGGCGTAGCATTTCGCGCAGCCCACGGCGCAGTGGAAGCGTTAGTCGTCGTCGATTGGTTCCGGTCACGCGCAAACCATCTCGTTCACCACCGCCTACCCGCAGTCCCGTCCTCAACCGAAGGACAAATGGGCGCGAGCTGAAAAATGGACGTTCGTTGAGCCGAGAACGGGATCGCGATCGGGAGCGTGACCGGGAACGCGACCGGGAACGTGAACGAGACAGAGACCGGGAACGCGACCGGGATCGTACCCGGGAGCAGCGTGATCGGGATCGTCGCCGGCGTACCCGGAGCCGTAGCAGAAGCCGCAACGGCAATGGTAGAGCTTCGTCGTACGATCGGTACTAGCAGCACTAGCAGCAATAATGCTGCTCATCGAACAACAAAATGGTTAAGTGTCGTGCGAGGTACAAAAGCGGCAAAAAGCCAAACCAATCGGCAAGACAATGCATTTTCATCCCTACTATCATCGTTTAAAAAAACCTAAAAAAATGGTGGTTTTTCCCTCCCCTATTAAGCCGACTGACAATCGTCGGATCCTATAAATCGGAATCACAATCAGACGGTACGAAGGTGCGCAGAAGTATTAGAACAAAGAACGTTGAACAATCGGAACAATTCCTAGCGAGCGCGAACGGTGAATCGTGGTGAGTACCGTTTTCTCCCCACCCAAAAAAAAAACGAGGAGTAAAATGTCAAACAAGAACAATCCTCGCCTTTTAAGAACGTTAAGTATAAGTAAACGCAAACGAATAAGAAAAGAGAGAGAGAGAGCGAGAGAGCGAGAGAGGTCAGATGATAAGACAACCCGACCTCGTACGTGTTGGTGCCGCCGTTTTAAAACTAAACCAGAAGCAGAGAACCAATCCTCCGAAATATACTCCCCTCGCTTTAGTGCGGCACCAGTGTGTGCGTGCGTGCGTGCGTGCGTGTGTTAAGGTATGGAAATGCATTTTGTAGTTACGTTAGTTAGTTTTACACCACAAAATCGTTGACAGCTTGATGGGAAAGAGAAAGGTGTAGGAATAGGCGAAAGATTTTAGTTATGCACTAGTGAACTATGTATATGCAGATGTAGTAGATGGTAATGCATAATCTTTACGAATTCAGACGTTATTTTTTTTAAATGAGAAGATGGAGCAAGGCAACATACTTGTGTTGGGATAGCGTAGAGCGGCAGTTTTCCCCATACGCTGAGCTGACTATTCGGCTATGGCTGAACTCAAAGTTACAGATCAAGCCGTCAGTCTCATCGGGCCATTAGGCAGGCGTGCGTTGGATGTCTGTGTGTGTGTGTGTGTGTGTGAACAAAAAGGATATAAAAGATATAATCAGATGTCTGTAACTCTCAGCTTCTCTCTCTCACTCTCTCTCTCCACCCCATTCCTATTCTTAATTATGTATATTATACAAACGGAAGTCAGTGTAAAAACATACTCGATTATTGCTTTCTTTTTCAAACATTGTCTCTGCCTGCCATTAGGAAACAACCCTGAACTCAATTCGGTTAGGATTATTGTTATTAGTGTAGCAAAACATCAGTTACTTACAGTTTTTTTTTCTATTTAGTCTCCATCTAAAACTGGAGACTACTTTCATCACTTAATCAATGCTTAGTTTAGTTTGGTTTACCCACTGCTACGCAACAAAAAAGTACACACAGAAGAAGAAGCGTACAAAAAGAGATTGCATTTTTTCGACGGTGGAGTGTGTTTGTATGTACGATTTTTGTCTAACAAAAGTTTCAATATTGAATAAAAAAAAAAAACAAACTTGTAAACGTAACAGTGCAAACGGGACGGAAGTTTCTCAAGACAATTGCAAAGAACACGGACACGGGGAGCTTTACACTTACTTACTTAACCGGCGCAACAACGATCCAGAGCCTTCGTCTGCTACATCGATTATCCCGGCCTACTCTGTCCGTGTGGACGGCCTAAAAGGATTTTAAGGGCTGGGTCGTTCGGTGTGATGCTCATGACGTGACCAGCCCACCGGATGGTGAAATCATCGTACAGCTTCTATAGCTCGTCGGGGCCAAAAATCCTTCGGCGCATCTCGTTAGAAATCTCAAACACAGCTAATAGGGTTTGGTCAATTTTTGGACAGAGCCGTATCGTCTCAGAGGCGTATGTGAGTGTGCTGAGACATCTGGGAATCTACAGAACGCTTTAGTTTTATGGTTAGATTTATTTCCTAGCGTTACTTAATTTCGCACATTGTGTCACACAATTATTGCTGCTGGCTGTTCGTCGTTAATGCTATTAATGTTGTTTCAATTTACCGCCATTTTTTTGTTTTGTTCTCGCTGAGCCGTTCCTAGCCTAAAAATTTTCTGCTTCGTTTAATTTTACTATCAGCACTTTCTTTCTCTCTGCCGTTAGTGTGCCAGTGAAAGCATTAGCCAATGCGGAAGCAGGCTTCTATCGAACATCCGACATTGCCCTGGCCTGAACCTTTGAAGTTACTACTCGCTACTACTCGCTAGCGTTGTCCTCTTGCCGTCAGTACTTTTCGCTCAATTAAACAGTAATTAGACTAGCATAATCTTATCTTACTGCGGCTAGAGCTGCGCCTGCGCTAGCGCGCCATCTTGCCGACGATCCTTGGACAGGACTGTAGACCATTTTTGTTATCCTGAATTCTGAATTCTCGATCCCACTTCGTTCGGCCACCATTTCGAGAGTCGCAGACTAATGTTCATCTCCGTGTTTGTTGATCCTAATCTACTCATCTGTTTTTTTTTGACTTTCTGTCGCCTAATATTCAAGTAAAAGAATTAGTTCGCTTAATGTAGCACTTAAACATTTGAAACTCTCTCTCTCTCAATGCAGCAATTAGTAGTATCAAGCAGTGCTTATTAGTAACTAATTTGTTCATCGTTTCATCATCTTGCTTTCTTTGTTAGGCAAAAGCGAGCTTGTTTAAAATTACAAAAAGAAAGGGGGTAAAGCCGCATCTAAAATCTTGAAACCGTTCGGACCTACTCCCACTTGCTTCTCGGCTACAGTTTCTACCCAATTTCGAGATGATTCGTTTCGTTTTTGTCCTTCTCGCTGAATCAAATATTTACAACTTGTACGCAGATTCCCCCATAAAACAAGTCCCCCGGGACATCACCTAAAAGCTTTTCCGCTTGATATCTCGCGTGACCAAGTGCAGCGGGACAGGCCACGGTCGACGATGGCCAAAGTGGAAGTAAATGGCAGAGTGAGGAAATGCGCGGCCCCACTTCCACTTCAGTCCGCCGAGCACGGCCCGAGTCCCCGGTTGCAGTATGGTGTTCCGGTTTGTTTATTTTGTTTGTGCGTTTGTGCGTGAGAGATCCTGCTCAGCGCGTGAGAGAAATCGTGAACTTTCAATGGCGAACGATCCCCAGAACGATCGAGCAGAGTACGAATAGGGCGGACGGCCAACCCTTCCGCCGGGACCCACTGTTGCCGGCCATGAAGGAGTCCTCCTCCTGTCGGGTGATCACCTCCCGGAACACGATCGTTTCCTCGACCTTGGCGCTGTCGTTGTCGAGCGGTGGTACGGTGGATTCCACCGGTTGCTCTACATCCGCCGTCCGCGCTGGCACATTGTGGATGCTTTCGAAAACATTCCCGGCCCGGCTGTTACGGGCGAGCTTCTGGTTGGTGAGCTTCAGCTGACGGATTTTCTGATCAATCTCCGACACGGTGTCTGAAACGGGAGGGGATGAAAAATCGGAGGTAAGTAATGGCTAATGAGTGAAGCTTCATAAAGAATACTCACTTTGATCTGCATTCTCGTCGTAGTTCACCTTGATGAAGGTGGTCATGGTGACTTCGTACACCTTGTTCGGGTCGGCCGGTGTCGCGCTGATCTCGCGCCTGCGACGCCCGAAAGCGGTCTGTCCGTTGCTGCAGATCACACCCTTGCACCGATCGACGCACACGTTAACCGTGCCGCGGAACTGTACGTACGTCGATTCGGGAAACTTGAAGGCCCGGAACTTTGCCTCCAGCAGATCACCGTCGACGGTGTTGAAGTTTTCGAACAGATAAGGATCGACCGAACAGCTGCAAAAGGGGAAAGACGACACGGTATGTAAGCTTTTGTTTTTGCATGTAGTTATGATGGTTGGCTTGGATCGTTTCAAAAGGTGAGGGTCACCGGCACAACTTACCCGTTGAAAATGATCGTTTCCTCCTGGTATTTGGTGTCGGTGACGAGCATATAGTTTACGCCCAGCCCGTAAATCGGTGCGGAACGGTTGTCGAGGAAAATTTCCATCTGCAGATGGGCCCCGGGGCTCACGTTAAGGTCGCCCGACACCAGCTTGTCTCCCTGGCGGATGGCAATGCCGAGGGACGGTTCCGGGGCATTTTCCGTGATGGAGGTCGTTATTTCGAGATCCCTGTGGGAGAGAAAGAAATCAGATGGTTAGTGCTGGTTGTTTACGAGAATTTAAGTGATGTGGCCTGGATTTTTTCCAGTACTTTTGGGAGTTATCCCACGATTTTTTGTTTGGAGTACTATGGAATATTTTTTAGTAAATTTTTGAAATATTTTTATAAGACAATGAATATTGTTTGAGTACACATTTAGGTAGATAAACGACCATAAAAACAGGGCCTTTTTGTTGAACAATTACCTGACACTAAAAGGGTATCTTAAGCTATCGAGGGATTATTTTTAGGAAATAAGAGTTTTCAGATACCAAAGCTATTATTAAGATATATGATTATTTTACTAATTTGAAAGAAAATATAGAAGAACATAGATCTCCTGTAGAAGATGGATTGGATGGATGGAGAACTAAATGGATTGTATTTTTATAAACTAAACGCTGAAGTTGAAGTCATCAAAGTTAAACAATCTACAAGGATTCAGAAGAATTTACGGTGGATAACTGAAGCCTTGGGGTGGCCCATTGGTAGAGGCGAAAAGTCTTCAGGCGGCAGGTTCAAATACCATCCGGACCCGTCCCCCCGTAATAAGGAGTGACTATCCAACTACGTAGTATCATTAAGTCTAGTAAGCTAGAAATGGCAGGCATGGCCTAAGAGGTCGTTAGTGCAAGAAGAGAGAGATAGAGAGAGAGAGAGAGAGCTCTGAGGCCTTAACAAACTCTGTCCTCTTTCTTAGGACTTGCTAATTGATATCTTGAAACGGTCCGGTGGCCGAGGCGACAGCGGCGCCGGTCTTCACACGGCAGGGCTGGGGTTCAAATCCCATCCAGACCGCCTGCCCGTACGTAAGGTTGGCTTCTTTTCTACGGGTAAAATGAAGTCACAGAAATCCAGAAATGGCAGGCTGAGACCTCTCGAGGTTGTAGTGCCAAGGAAGAAGAAGAATAAGAATTAATATCTTACAAAAGCCGATACTTTTGTTCAAAAAACTTCGTCTACAGTTTATTATTCATGCAGGGGCTTGGATAAATTTAGGGAAAGAAAACTGCAAAGACTCTCAGTACAGACGAAACTCATCCTACCATAAAACTCGTATTGCAAATTAAACAAATTCTTTCATATTGTACAAGATACCTAAAATATCTAATCATCAAGAGTAGAGCATTATTCAACTTACTCCGGTTCCTGGAAGCCTGCTGGCAGCACATCCCGCTTTACGATGCCATGCGTCACATTGTAGCTAGGCCCGGTGGTGATGCATTTCACGCTCACAATCTCCTTTCCACTCTCCGGACCTGCTTCCACGATGATCCGATGGTAAAACACTTTCTTTCCCTGTAACATCAAAACAATCGTAAGTGGCAGATCGTAGATGTCCACTCGATATCTGGTGGTGGTGGTGGTGGTGGTTCCTTACCGTAATTTGATTGATCACACGCGTAACACCACAATCGTAGATGTTGGTAAGGGACAGCTCAAACACGGCCTGGTTTTCCCGTATCGTTGGCTTACATTTCGGATCCGGATATCCCTTCATACCGTCGAGATAGACGGACTCGTCGGAGAAGTTGTTCGACGGTAGGGCCACATCCACGTGCATCGTTTCATCGGCACACGTTACCTTGTGGGTGGCTGACGAGAGGAAGAAGGAGAAAAAAGGAAAACAGTTGCATTAAAACAGGTTCATAATTAAAGGAAGATTCTAAAGTGAGTGTCAAGTGTGAACGTTTTTAAAAAACACACAGGTGCAATAACTGTGGAAGCTGAGGTAATATTTTGTTCCCATGAGGTTCCCCGGCGCACTGCACCGCAGCTGATGCTAGTCAACAAAACATGATGATGCGATGGCTTCCTCATCACATGCACATCATCATTTTATCAACCAGTCAACCAATCAATCTAAACAGCTACTGCTGATATCGATCGTCCCGGGGGCCAATTACTGGGGACATCCGTGCAGCTTCCAAACGCGAATGTCACGATTCTTCTGCGCGCTACCAAACCGGTTACAAAACGTTGCAGTACAATAATTGCTCGCCCGTGTTCTTGCCTCGTGTCGGTGGTGGTTTGTCCCTCTTTTTATTCAAAGAAATGTAGATTACTGTAGGTAGAGGAATGTTGATGTCTTAAGAACCGATATGAGGTGGACAACATGCTAGTATTATTACGACTTCAAGTGAAAATTAGTTTGAACCCTACTGAAACAGTTACGGTAACATTCGGTAGCAATGTTATTTGAACTTCCACTTATCGTACTACCGTCAGAAAGCATTGTCTGATTCAGAACCGGCAGAAGCATGGCTTCGTTAATTTATTCTTCGTCCGTTTTGTTACTTATCGAGTTGTCACGATGTCATCCGTTATAAGCTTCAATTGCATGGCAATGCACTACACGGGGCGCTGATTGGTAAGCTTTCAAACGCACTACACCAACAATCAGTGAAGATTTGTAATTATGACGTCCGTTTGATGTTTTTTTCCTTCCGTCAACCAGCGTCATCCTTCTTCACGCTAAGCGCACCATGTTTATCTTCGACGAGCTTCAGGTGCTAATAGGAACGCTCATCTAGAGGCGCCTATTATCGTGTATCGACCAGATTGTGGGTCACTTTGCGCTTGTTTATGGATGCGATTGTACGATATTTCGATTCGATGAGCACGTATTTAGCCCTTGCCCAAGTGGGTGTGAATCGCACGTGAACCGCTGTTAACAGACGTATCTGTCCGGTTGGGTTAAGATTTATGCTCGATTGTGGCGCTGGAAATCCGAACCGAAAGCCGGAGCAATACGGTTCCAAAAATGGTTCCCCGGCTGTCACGCTGTGTGAGATGCTGTGATCTAGATTTATTGTTTGAATGCGGCTGTTGGGAATTGGGCGGGAAAAAAGGCTTTGATGCATACTTTGTATCAAACATATTTTCAATCTTCGGTGTAGGAGTTGTGGAAATCGATATGCAACAGACACGCAGAACCCCAGCACGGTAGATCTAAGATAGACCGACATGAGAGCAAAGCTATGCCCGAACAACTGGGCTGTACGGCTTCTAGCAGCGAAACGAGGCAAAAAAGATTGATGACTTTGCGTAGTTCCATAGTGAAAAGAGCTAACCTATTTTAAAATACTTTCTCGAAAAAAAAATTAAAATTAATTACTCAAAAGCTATTTATAATCTGCTACAAAAAGGAGCTCTGTTCGTCCGATTCGTAAATTATTTTGCATCACATCGTCTAAATGACGCATGCGGGCTATTTTAGGAAAGTTGCTTATCACCCGATCGGTCAACATGCGTTCGACTCGCCTGAATTTCCTTTCACAACCGGTCCAACATTCATTCCAACATTGCTCAGGGACACACACACACCAAACAGAATCAATCGATCATGGTTTGCGAATGAGGGCGATCTTGATGTTCTGAAGCCCGGCCCCGGTTGGTGTTACGCGATCGTCACCGAAACCATTTTGTAGCTCCAGCGAGAGACGATTGAATCAGACATTTTCGGATGATCATTTGCGGCTGGAAGATCTAGACAATCGTTAATCTTGCGGACGAGTTATGTTATCTTTGGACCGACCAATAATGTGCCCCATAAAGCAGTACGAGCTATTAAATGGTGCCTTCTGTTGCAACCTGTGACTGCTGCATTCCTGTCCCCAGATCGGTTCTCCAAAAATGGAGCGAGTTCCATCGTGTTTTTTCTTGCTTTTTGCTCTTCTAAATCTGCTGGACAACAATTACATGCCCCAGATGGGGGAAAATTGATCCAACCTGCTGCTGTAAACCGGTAATCTCCGGTACGCTTCAATCAATTGCTGTCCCAGAAAGCAACGGTGCGCTATGTGCGCCACCGATTCCCGACTGGAAATGAGGGCTCCAATGATTAGGCGCGAAACGACTGCTGCATCACAAACACTTACGCAACGACGCCCGCACTCGCGAGCTAAATGTGCCTTTTCTCTTAATTTTATTTTCTAGTCCACTGTTTCGTACGATCGATCTCGCCGATAATTGCTCCCGAAAAAAAGGTAGAATAAAATTAGATCAATTTGTTCGGGGCGGCTTCGCTTTTACCGATCGACGGCTTTGGCTTTCGAGATGCAGTTGCTTTCGGCGCATGGTTGTTGTTGTTGTCCATGCAGTGAAAGTAGAACAAAAAACAGAGCAGAGTCCGATAATGCGGTACGTAACGCCTTCACTGGGAGGAAGTGTTAGATGTTGTTGGATCTATCACAAACCCATTTCGATCGGGGCGATCGGACACGCCACAAGCTTTCGGGAGTGTAATCGTTCATTAATCGTATAAAACATACTAAAAATGGGGAGCTTTTTCTTCACGCACACTAAAGTGCAACAGCCAACATTGTCGGGGGGTGGGTTTTTTGTTGTTGTTTGGCCCATCATGTACCTGATACGCATATCGCATGAATCTAGATTTAGTCCAGGCAATTGAGCATCACAAACAAACAAAACAGAAAAAAGGGAATCAAACGCCTCAACCGCGCACTAACGAAAAACTAGGAAATTAGGTTAGAAATACGTGTGTGAGCGTCGGTGGCCGTCTCGCACCGTCTCTCGATAACTACCCCAACAAAGTGAACAAAAAAAGGGAAAGGGAAATGCGGCAATTAGATCAAACTAATTTTCCAACCAATCTATGCAGATCTCGATCCTTTGCGCATTCATCTCGTTTTCATTCTTCGATTTTCCACGAACTTGGTTTCTCGGGGCTTCCAGGTACCGGCGGTGGGCTAATGCACAGGTACGGTTCGGTCGGTTATCCAGCAGGCTCCAATTTGGATACACCACCAATCATGGTCATCGTAAGAAAGGGCGGGCGTTTGGGGGAGAGGGCCGCCCGAGATCAAAACATTTCTACCGGCGTCGGCTTACCGGGCTCGACGAACTTGCATCCCCGATAGACGCGATGAATTAATGATGTGCTATCGGTGTGGAATTTAATAATGCGAGCAAGCTTGGGTTGCTTTTGAAGCGATCGCACATGAAAGAATTCTTTGTGTTTCGTTTAGGAAGCCGAACGTTTCATTTCGGAACTCAATATCAAATTTTTAAGAGTGTTTTGAAGACGAATTTTCTACTTTTTTATTTTCTTAACACTATTACAGTGTTTCGAGGTTTTAGGCTATGAGGAGATAGCTTTCTGTAAGGATGGGACATCGAAGAACTGATTTGGGATGGTTTCCAACTCATATACAAGCTCTAGCCTTCACCATAGTTTGTCACTTTTTAGTTTATTTGGCAGTTTCATGATCTAAATTTGATAAACTCAATAATTTTCTTATGTATTGCGAACTTTTCTCAACTTGTTTTTGCCACCTTCTTAGTTTTTTGTCTAAACTTAGACTTGGATTAATTTTTCCTAAATGATCTCTTTTGCGGTGAGAGATAGTTTGGATCTTCGTTACCATATCACAGTTATTTAAAGTAGCCCTATGAGGCGGTCCGGTGGCCGAGGCGACAGCGGCGCCGGTCTTCACACGGCAGGGCCGGGGTTCAAATCCCATCCAGACCGCCTCCCCGTACGAAAGGCTGACTACTTTTCTACGGGTAAAATTAAGTCACAGAAAGCCAGAAATGGCAGGCCGAGACCTCTCGAGGTTGTAGTGCCACAGAAGAAGAAGAAGAGCGGCTCCAGTGTAGGGTAGGGTAGAGTAGCGGTTGTAGTGCCAAGAAAGAAGAAGAAGAGGGGCTCTAACAGTTTTCAATTAGTAAAATTACTATGTCCTAGTGATCGTACTGGTTTTTTTAGAATACAAGCAAAATAGGACAACGATATTTATAGCCCCTGTGGCCAATCCAGTGTTTGTTCGTATTATGCGTTGCATCGCTAAGCTTAGACGTTGAAGATCGATAGGCACATCATGACGATCGGTTATAACTGCTTCGGATTTTCCAACATCTTTACACTTCCACAGAAAGAATCAAAAATCTTATACGAGATAGGTTCTGGTTGGTTATTTTATAAAAATTATGAGAAATTAAACATCATTAGTCTCTTGAGACGGATTCCGACAACCCAACAGTGTTATGTGGCTGTTAAAAAGCAGCTGCAGCAATTTACCTCCTGCTGGCTTTATCGCTGTAAATCTTGGCTCCAGGTGTGAGATCATCCGTCTAAACGGTGAAAAATATTGTGGAGCAAAGCTTGTCGTCTGTGTCTAAGACGATACCGCCGCAAGAGAAAGGTCATACAGAATGATCGTTTTCTGAAGGTGGGCGCGTCGTCGATCAATCGACCAAAGCAGCGATCAAAGTAATCAAACCTTCATCAGAGCACCTCATACAATCATTCGGTAGCCAAAGTGGAATTCAGCAAAGGTTCTTTAATGCATAGAAAGATGTGGATTAATGCAAATATTAAGTGCATAAATAAATAAGTAAAAATAAATCCAAAAATGCATTATCTTCAAATAATCTTCACCTTCAACCATCTCATGAACACATCCCTCCAAAAAAACCAAAAAAAAAAAAATCGGTCAACCATCCCTGGTGCTATCTAATCTTGTTTTTTCTTCCCTTCTGCCAAATGCACAGCTTGCGGTACACTTGGGCCGCTTCATGGGAAAGTGAACTTTGGGCTGCGGGATTCGTTAATAAACCCTTCCCGGTGTTTCCGTAAAACACTTTCAAACAAATACAATAGTTAACTTCCCGTTGCGATTCATAATCAGAATCCACCCGCATACAGGGGTTCGACTGGGCAGCCGGCCCGGCTCTAGCTCTATAGCTTTCTTCTCTTACTCGCCTGTATGTGCCGGTCTCATCCACACCCGGTAAGGGAGGAAAGATCTCGTTAATCAAATCGCCGAACGGATGAACCTGGCCTGGCTAACCCTGACTAATGAGTTTTCCTTCTTACACGTTCGCACTGTTTGGGCTTTGTGTTGGAGGCGAAGGTGTTTCCTTCACCAGTCCACGGTGGTGGTGATACCGAACACATGTCGGTTGAGATCAATTCAAAGCGAGGGTTCGATCACGAGCTGGTCAGCTAGCCCGGCTCGGAATGTAATGTGCAGTTTCCGACCTTCGCGTGCCACTTTAAGCCGGGCTAGGCGAAAAAGGGCAAATTCTTTCGTATGGGGCTTTGTTTTAGTATTTTACGCTTCCCGCTGTCTTGCTGTTGCTGCAACCAGGGTGGCACTAAATGGCCCACCTCTTTGGTGGGCGCGAGTCCCCAATTACGATCGATTATGTTTGAGGTCAGAGTCAGCACGTACCGGCGCCCTCGTCGTTCGGGCTTGTCATTCAGGTAGTTTCAACAGTCGGAAGTGAAATTTGGGATGCATTGGGACAACAGGTCCGGATGTAATCGTTTCCTACCACCATTCGCTGGCGATTAACGCTAACTGCATTAGGCAGCACACAAGTCAGCGAATGAGCATCACATTAAGATGCTTAACATAGGGCAGGTGACTCTTCCTCCTGATTGGCGTAAGCCATCTCTCTAGGTAATTTGGAGACGATTTACAAAGCATTTTTTTTGTTAGCCAGGTCGATGGTTGCTGATCGGTTGGATGGCCTATATAGCTAGTGGGCCGAGAGACCGTGAAAAATGAAAACAGAAAAGCGAAACTGGGATAAGGTGATTAGTACCAGCTAACCCACCGAAACCTTTGGATGGCCAATCCCGATTGTTGCTACTTTCTTTTGCCGAAGCACAACAGTGGATGCGTGTTTTTGGGGGGAAGCGCACATTATCGAATAACCGTGATCGATGGTTTTTGTTGGTGGATTTGTTTTTTTTTTTTACTTTTTAAGCATTAAATATCAAAAGTAATATATTGTGAACATATTTCACAATTATTTAGGTTTCTATTTGAGCAGTTTAGCAAAGTTTATTTGTGCAGAGTATTAGTTTAGCATTTGGGGTTCGTCGCTTGCTGTTGAAGTCTTTTGATGCATTTTTCATTATAGTGGTTTTTTTTGAAGAAATCAAATTGGTGTTTTCATTTAAAAAAAAACATATACCTATTCGAATATATTATGAACATATTTTAAGTTTTAAACTAAAATAATTCACGGTACAAGATTAAAAAAAACATAAAAAATTAAAAGAATTTTGGGTTCGTCGCTTGCTGTTGAAGTCTTTTGATGCATTTCTCATGCAAGTTCAGAACTTGCTTTTAAAACTTGTAACAAATTTTAAAATTATAAGATTTTTTAAAAAGAGTTCACTCAAAAGCACGATTGACTACAATTTTCAACAGGAAGGTGTTCGTGTGAGCGTGCCTGATCGATCGATCTTTCGACAGAGCGTCCAATTTCACCTCTTCAGCGCTACCTTCTGGGTCATCCGTCAGGGTCGATGCAATAGGGAGAACGAGGGGGTTATAAGGTGGGAGAACCGATTAGACGATCAAGGGGAGGGGTGATGGGAGGGTAGGGGGTGGCAAAAAAGGTCATACACTAGCAAACGAGCGTGCGCCACTGACCCCGACCCGATCATTTCTTCCCGTTAGGGCGCAGCACTATATTGGCGATGGAATCCGCGTGTGTGTGAGAGAGCAAAAACGAAAACGATGCTGGCGAACTCATTTAGATGCTAATGCTGATTTTGTTTTTCACCTACAAGCTATCCGAAGCATGGAGCTTTACACTTGATAGGCATTCCTTTTTTTCCATTACGATCCATGAAACATATTGTACTCAATAATAAGTGTATGCTACCAAACGAGATACAATTGCAACAGCGGAGAAAAAAGAATACATTTTCTTCGGTGTGCAATTCCGATTTTTTGGATACGATTTTTGCATCGGCTTCGGTTCTTTTTTATTCCCATGATTATGCAAAATTAACCCCTCGACCCCGTCCGGCAACCGATAGGCGCTCTTTGGCGGAGGGGAATTAATGATCGTGCCGGCGAAGGTGTGCCACGGCATCGACACACCATTAACGACACCGGTCATTACACGGTACGCAACGTTTCATGACTAGTAATGAGCGATTGCGATGCATCGCATCTTACCAGCAACGATGATACAGATCCTTGATCTGCTGCTCGACAAGATCGACTGATCGACAAGAAACGTGTCGACCTTGCAGCCCTCGGGGCGGACGAGTGATGCGTTGCAGGGTGCAAAATTTATCAATTACACCGCTTTAAACCAGCTGATAAGATGAGTGGTGCCGTTCGGTTAACACATCCTCGTGGCGCTCGATGCTCCACGGTGGCGCAAAACGATGCTAATTTATGCGATGCGTAAAGCACCTGGCTTATGGCAAGGCGCCTTCAGTGGACCAAACCAGCGCAAAACATTCATTAACCAGCGATACTGCTTTGCCCACAGTACGATCTCGCTTCTCGTTCGCTGGCGATCAACGATTCAACGAAGCAGGCAAATGAAGTGATTTTAATCGGGTGGAAGCAGCTTTTGCTTAATGCTCGTGATTAGAATATTAATTGCAGATAATTTAATGAGCATTCTTTTCATGCCCGTTCTGTGGCTTTGTTTGAGATGATAATCTATTGTTTGCCTTTTTTAAATGGGTGTCTGCAAAGGCAAATGGATGGATGTTAAGTGGGATCGATCGGGTTGGAACTGGTTCGATCGGACTCGCTCTTGCTCGGTTCAAAGGTGGCTGAATATTTTCAGAACTTGCAGAAAGTTGAAGATGACCGCTCGCACACCGCACCCTTCCCAAGATATCCCATCCACCACCGGGCGA
This sequence comes from Anopheles stephensi, assembly GCF_013141755.1. NCBI lineage: Eukaryota > Metazoa > Arthropoda > Insecta > Diptera > Culicidae > Anopheles > Anopheles stephensi. Next base: position 29,561,944 of record NC_050203.1, on the reverse strand, counting down.
TCATTCTTGTTTAGCATATGCCTTTTTACCAGTATTTCGCTTCCTTCGCCATTAGCACCTCACAACCTGGCCCGATATCGTTGGCAAATGAAAGGCACATGACGGCTCGCTCGTTGCATGGTATGGTAAACCATCTTACCGGTTGAGTATAATTCCATCTACAGCTAGGTGATTTTTATTAGCTTGTCTATAATTGAAAATTAACCCACCGGAGGCACCCCGAGCAATGCAGCCTCGGCCAACGGAATCGGCCGATCGGGATAATCAATCCAATCGGTTTGGTTTTGGCCGGAGAAGATTAGCCTTTTTTCTCCGAACCAAATTCACGCCCGGGGGGGTTTGCCTTCGGCTTCAAGAACAGCATATGCAAACGAAGACGGAACAGCTGCGCATCGAGCGAAATAAAATGGGCGAGCCGGGTTGCGAAACCGATCGGGGCCCAGTCAGCCCCGATCATCATGATGCTGACTGTAGCGTTTCCCCGGAAAGGAAACGGAACAGATCACAGAACGCTTCGAATCCCTTGCGATGCGATCGCTGAGACAAACGTAGGGGAGCCGCTGGTCAATGACCAAGCATATGATGATGGCGGCGGTGGCGCTGTCGGTAGAATTTTTCCGACAAGCATTGTGTGCTTGGCCTTCAAACTCCAGAATCGAACTGTCGAGAGAAAGCCATTCTTTCGACGGTTTCAACACCTGCCGCTGAGAAGAAAGAGGGAATATATTTTCATTTTATTAGTTATTCCCCGCGCGCGTGTGTGTGTGTTTTCTCTGTCGAACCCCAAGGGAAACAACAGCTTTGCTCCCGCAAGATGGGAAGGATTTGTTGGGCTCTAGGCTTCAGCATACTCAGATTCAGTTTTCTCTCTAAAACAGGGGTGAAAACGTTAAAGATTTTACCACCAATCTAAGAACGCGCCGATACGATCTTCTAGTTAGCCGCGTACGATTCTTAAGAAGCTAAGACCAACGCTAAGACTGCTTCCCCTTAACATAAATAAGCTCAGACACACACAAACACAATGGCACATGGTGTCGTAAAACAAAAGAAGCGAGCGAGCGAGAGAGAGTGAAGAAACGGTTGTTAATGGTTTTGTTTTCATTGGCTCATCCCGGTTCGGGATTCTTTCCCAATCCCTATGGAAATTGCTGAGAATTTTCCCATGCCCATCCTCTTGGGGCTGCGTTCGGTTCCTAAGACAGTGGTTGAGAGGTATTTTGCTTAGAAGCTATTTATATGTTTGTGCGATTTTGTTGTTTGGTGTGGAGTAAACAGCACAGCAAAAAAAGCGCAAAACTTTCTCTTCGGAAGTCGGAAACAGGTTAGAACTAAGTGTGAAGCGAGTTGGAGTTTTTATACAGGAATTCGAAAGAAGTTAGAATGCTCGTGCGTGTGTGTTGAAGCGATTATGAAAGCTTTCGCTGGACTGGCCGGCCCGAGGGGAGCGAGGGGTCCATAATCGTTTGCATTGGAGAAGGAAGCTGTACGCAACTAGTCGGAACTAATTGTAGCACGGGCCGTTATCGGCCATAATTAGACGCACATTTGATCGAATTAGTGGCATATTCTAAAGGAGATATTCCTATTGTTTCTGCTATCAAGCAAAGAAGGGTTCAGTTTTTCTTATTTTTTTATGAAATGAATTCTACATGAGTAATATTTTCTTATTTTATACAAAGTTTTATACAAGCTTTTATTAAAAAGTTTGTTTCGCAATCGATTCTTATGTTCATTCTCGTGTTCATCCTAAAGCACCTTATCTGCCTTATGTATCAAATGCCCATAAGATGCCAGGTTTTCTTCAAGTTGCTATAATTGTAGTTGTACTCATAAGCAAGATGCGTATTTTTAACCTTTATAAATTGTTTCGTACACTATTTTTTATTCATTCGCGAAGGCCTGGCCCTATTGCTTTGAATAATATACTTTTTAAACACACTTCTTATTCTAGAAAAATGTATGCATTTATGCAACAAGCCTTCCAAACAATTCCATTCCCCATTCCACGGCTTGGCTCCTATTAATATTAATCGATTCGCGCAATCGATTGCAGCGCAGCTGTCGTAAGCATCCGGGGAAGTCGGCAAAATTATGTACCTCACCAGTACACAAAGCATTCCAAAGACATAAAACACCACCACCGCCACATCGGTGCAGCAAACCTACCCCGGGGAACAACCGAAAAACAATCGCCCATAAAACCGTTCAAGTCGAAAGTGATTAGCTTCGAGTTCGATCGATCGGCTGGTTCGATTGCGGACGGAAGAAATCGCACGCGGGCAATTTCAACAGTGCGCAATCGACGTGATATTCGTGAGGCACGGATGTTTTTTTTGCATAGCACGGAAACGGCACGTCATTCTGCTCTCCCAATCCGGAGGGATGGGTTGGATTCCCGCTAAAGAACGAACCTGCACCGCCCGGGTCCCGATAGGTGGTCGTACAGGTAGAAACCAGACGCCGTGTGACGTTCACGAAGATGATGATGATGATGCGAGATTCTCCACCTTTACGGTTATGGGGGATTGTTCTGCCGCTCGCTCGAGGGAAATAGAATCGATTGGGAATTGTGGGGGAGGCGAGGGCGAGGAGACGATTTGTTTGCAAATGACACGACCCAATCGGTTTGTGGAAGTTTGGCCGGTTCCCCGGTTTGGGGAAAAAACGGTGCGAAAGGCGTTCAGAACAAATTGAACAACATGATTCCGCGCGAACTGTTTCCGTGTGTCGTTTTAACGGTTCTTTAACGTCCGTTGACCGCACACACCCCGGCTAGCCGGCCGGCTGGGTGCGTTCGGTGCGCACACCGATGACGCACCACCCATGGCGTTGTCGATGTGTCAATTTCATAGGTGATGTTTTACTGTGTCCCATCCGCGTCGCCAGTTAAACTATCCTTTGAAAGCCAGTTTAAACTATAATTTAGGCGAATAAAACTTAATGTATAGCCCCGAGAGGAATTTTAGGTGTTGGAAAACCCCAAAGAAAAAGGGAAATTAATTTCAAGTTTTATGATCTCGAATTACTATTTTCTTACCATTACGAACCGGACGTAAGCTTCCAATAGATTTATATTCAAATTCCGAATCATAAAACAAAGCTTAGCGGGGTCACTGCAATTATTAAAACAATTAGCTCAGCACAACACAATGTAAGGCGCTGAAGATTATTACACGTTTGGCTACAGCTACAAAGCACCTAACACATCCCGCGGCCCGGAGAGTATAAAAAATTCAAAAGAACGATCTCGTTTTTTTTTATCACACACGTAATAGCTTGATTTTTCCCATCAGCGATGAAGCAAGCGAAGAGAATATGCTGCACTGCAGATGCCACTGCACATTTTGTTCTCCGTTTGCATTGCGTGATCTTTGCTCTCCAATGTTACCGTTTAGACTGTTTGTTCTTTGGTGTGTGTGTGTGTGTGTGTTTTTTTTTGTCTGCTACAAAAGAACCAACCGCTAGTGGCAAAGGTTATTGCACCTTGCTTGCATTCGCGATCGTACGTGATTTGTACGTGTTTCCATTTCTTCGCCACTACTGTTTGGTGTGGGCCTGTGGGAGGGTTTTTTCTTGCGCTTTGTGGTTCAGGCCCTTTAACTCCAAACGTCGGTACGTCACGTTTGTGTGGAATATGTTTTTTTTTTCGCTCCTTAATAACTGCAAATCATGATCGGGAGTAGGGATCAGTGGTCGAGTCTGGTCGAAACTGAAACCCCTTCATTATTGAATTGTTATTCTGAGTTGAGCAGCGCAGCTGGAGTCATCAGTTCGCGGAATAAGGTTCAAACTAGAACAAAAATGAGCTAGAAGCAGGAGAGAGATGCCTCCTTTTGCCTAGTGTGCCTTTTTCTTTCGCAATATCATTTGCAGATGATGATTGGTTGGGTTGGGTGAATTATGAATAATTCTACCTTTGGCGTTCTGTTTTTTTTTAGCGAGAATGAGAGTCACGGCGTTGTGTTTTTTGGAGTGGAAATATATTTCTTTTATTAATAAAAAAATAAAACTTATTCCCTTTCTTATGGTGGAATATTCTGAATAAAACTCAATAGCTGCGCCTTTGCATATGCAATACGCATCACATGACTTTGAAGCTGGATGATCTGAACCGACCTATTTAAATGTAATTTCAATAAAAAATATAAGTCACCACTATTGGCATGCACTCTCATGTGAAAACTCGATCAACAATACGTGATCGTCTTGCTTTGGAATTTAAAAACAGATCAGTAAACGATCTACAGAACGACCTACCGGGCTCGAGCTAGGATAAAGATCACATTAAACGATCTGCGTCACGATTTGTGCATCGGAAAAAAACAAAACGCCTAGAATGGAATGGGAAACAAAAGAACAAACCAGATCTAAAATTCACATCAGACCGACGGCATCGTGCGGCCGGTTGAAAGCTACGCCGGCCATAGAATAATCAATCAATTTCCTTTCCCAAAAGGGATGATTATTGATAGTGTGAGCGGGAAAAACAACCGGCAATGTAACAGGCAATATTTATGCAATCGAATGTATGCATTTTGCTTCGTGACCGGCGTGCCCCATTGTTCGATGCCGGCCCGTAGAGGCGAGAGATTATCATCCGTTGCGCTAATGCATTGTTTCTGCTCGTGGGTTCGTCGTTTCGTCGCTGCTGTCGTTTGTCAAATGGAGCCCGGTTTTTGAGCACGTTTAAATCTGTGACAAGCGATGTAATTCATGCAGCCCATCACGAGCGTGGAATAGGTGGATAAGCCTTGGGAAGCGTTCTGAATGCAACTGCAGCTCAAGATGCAATCGCTAGAATATCAATAGGCAGTATTTCCTTCCATTAAAAACTAAGGAGTGTGACACTGGGAATAGTTTTACGTGGACGGGTCAAAGAGGGCTCTACTAATGATCATCTTCATTGAGCCGATTAACACCCTTGATTAATCTTTTCTGTAAGCCTTTTTTCTTCTCACCAACCCAAGAAAAAATTAGCTCAAGCACGCACCACGACGACCGCGAAACATCAATTGGCACAGTGAGTGGCGCTTAATTTTCCATTTCCTTTCCCGAGCCGCATTGCGAACCGTGCGTGCGTGCGGTCGGTATGCCCACGGTGTGCTGTATCGGAATTAATTACCCGTGACCACGAACCCGCGATGACGATGACAATTACACCGGCAGCGCTGCCGACGACGATCGGTAGGAAGATTATAGCGTAAGCAATAAACCATCGATCGATGGTTTGCTGAAATTGGTCATCTGGTGCTGAATGAATGGGAACTAGGCTAAAGGGAAGAGGAACATACGGCTCGAAGCACCCGGTAATGTGCTTCGAGTGTAACGATCGTGGTCGCCCCGCACCCAGACGTTCCTTTGATCGAGCTTCTGCTAGCGATCGGGAAGCTTTAATCCACACGGCCCGCATGAATTATGCGGCAAAATTGTGTAAAAAATTTGTACCATCATTGCCACTAACAATAAGTGGCCAAATTAGCCGTAGCAATCGGTTATGAACGGTTGTGAGTGCGGTGCGGTCGATCGAACAGTTGATGGGTGGTTGGAATGGTTGAGGCATTTGCAATGTTTTTCTAGTGGTTTATTTTTCCATAAAATAGTTTAAGCTAGTTTTTTTCGATTGAGGAAGAAGCAATAAGATAGAATAGATTTTGTTTCCTAAAGTAAGATGTGTAATTCTTCTCTGACGATTTTCCAAAAATACTCCTTTATTCTTATTGATCCTAAGGCTGTAATATAAAATATAACTTGCTTAATGCAAAGTTATAAGCATATCTGTTCATTCTCTATTAGGAAGCTTTATCTTCGATTCGGTTACCTCCACTTAAAAAAAAAGTACAAGCTAGTAGAACCTTTTCCTTCCATTTTCCCAATAAACGGTACAGAAGCAACGGTAGCCAGAACCTCTTAACCTGCCTTAACGAACTTGACCAGCCCCTGGCCAATTGTATCACGCGCACACGCTAGCCCCCGCCTGATCAACCGGAGATGCGAACAAGCGAACGAAAGCGAAAGTCAAACTCGTGACAACGTTTTGCCCCGGTTTGTGTGTCTACCTTAACACCGTCCCCATAGAAAAGGGACCAGTGGTGCTGCCAAGGGGACCCGTTACAACAGGGCAAAGCAACAACAAAAAAGGTTCTTTATTCTATCAGATTCTCCTAAAAAAACGCGAGCAAAAGGTTACGTCTGAGTGGCGCTGCCAATAGAATTACCCGATTCGGGGTTCGTCGCTTGCCGGTGCCGCCGTACGCTACACACGCGCATTGAAGTCTTTCGTTCTTCCCGATTCGCCCTGTCTCGTGGGGCGAACCGTTTTAACGAGCTACAAGGTTCTCGCTTACGATTGCAGTATGTTTTGCTTCCTTTTTTTTTTTTGCTTGTTTCGAGAGGAAAAGCTCTTCGTGTCGTTTGAAAACATGCGGATTGGATTTTGCTTTAGACCCGGTAACCTCGGTTCAATCACAGAAAAAGCACCCCGTTTAATCGAGTATTTAAGCGGCAACCCAACCACTGTTCCGTTTCCGTGGCGTCTTGCGTCCCGAGAAATGTTCAACACGGACCATTTGAAATTGTCGCTTAATTACGTCCACTTTATTACGCGTGACGCGTGGACTGGCCGCAGCCAAAACCGGCGCGTCGGTTGTTTGTGTAAACGGATGCTCTAGACACCAGGCATGCACATAAAGCTAAGCGGAAATCGAGACAACATTAAACGGGAAACCACTTGAAACGTTATCTCTTTTTGCTGTGGCGCATCTTGTTCAACATGCCGTCATAAAAACGGGAAGCAAATCATATCACGGTGCGTTGCGTTAGCATCGATTGGCCCCGATGGCAGATTAAGGGCGGCTTCAGTTTGGGTTTGTTCCCCGTAGGATGGTCTACTCTGCCTATGGTTGGTCTACTCTGGATGGTTGTAGAGTGTTATGCGAGATAATGGTTTTACCAGTGGCACAATTTCGACGACAGGTTGCCCGTGGTTTGCGAAAGACATTCCGTTTAAATTGCAAACCGGCTGCGTACGGGTGACCCAGACCAGACCGGCGTGAGTGTTAATAAGTTCACCGCAGACTCATTAGTGGAATAGCATTTACGTTTGCCGCCGTTTTAACTGGGAGCGTTAATTGCAGCCACCATGGCGATTTAATCGGGTGCGAAATATGTTGATTCAGGCATTCTTGATGCTTTGGTTGATGCTCTCGCATTATCGCTCTAAGGATTGTTTGTGTGGCAGAGCTTAGAAGGAGGAAAACAATAAGACAAAAATCTGTAAATGCTTCCTCCAACATGGTAACATTTATTCGCTTAGCAAAACAAAATGTAGCACTATTACGCTCGCCGTCGTGTTCAAGGAGTGCGAGCCTTCGGGGCCTACTCTTTCAATCCACAATCCGCTTATTCGCTTAACATTTACCGTTCGAATGGGGCAACCTTCGGGATGTGCAGTAACAACTTCATTAAACAAGCTACTTTTTATCTCTCTATTTATTTCGATTTGACCATTTGCTGTTCTTGCCCATCCCGGTCGCAAAGCTCACAAGAACGGTTTTGCGCGTGGCTGGGACATCTACATCGCTACGGGATGTTCGCCCAGGGACGGGATGCTGTTAATCTATTTTAGTTTACTTTTGTATGAAATCCGTTCCCCCCAGACTGGAACATGTGTGTTTGCCGTTCGCCACCGAGTCCTGTTCTTCATTTGTCATTTGGATGATGTTTATTTAGCATCCGGCCATGGGGCGATCAGACCCGATGATCTGTTCTGCAGCTGCACACAACGCCTGCTAATGCTAATAGGAATTGGCGGCAGACGGGTTAGGGAAAGGAAGCGCACGAACAAGATTAAGTGTCCCGTACGGTGCAAGTTAATGGTGTTGAAAGTATTTTATTAGTACCATCCTAGACCGCGGACGGTCCGGTGAGTGGCTTATTGCCAAGGTTGTTGAAGCGCCGGTGCCAGTGGGAAGAACCGATGAGAGGACTTGTGGTTGATGTGTACAGCACTTGCCGTGAAGCAAGAAGCCCTTGAGCTCAAGAATGATTACCCGGCCAAGGGGTCTGGAGGGGTTAAGCGTTTGAGAATTTGAGCCCTGTTAGATGAGCGCCTGCGAAAAGGAGGAACAAGACTGTTGAGTTTGGTGGACAGGAGTAGGGACTCTTGAGGTGATCAATACTGTTGTTACTAGTAGCCGTTTGGGAATTAGGTTGCTTGAGAGAGTGGGTAACGGGTTAGAATATTTATTTTAAAAATACGTTATGTGAGGGAAGAAGGTGAAAATGCTTCTTGTTCGTTGAATAGATTTGAATTAAGGCAATACATATCTCAAAAACGATGTCTCACCTCACCAAAAGCTGTAGATCAGCTGTAGATCGGCTAAGAACCACGATTTAATTTTCTAATTATACGAAGCAGTGATGCGTGAAGTGAATGTCTTCTAACACCTCATCGATACTGGTTTTTGAAAGTGTGTTGGAATTCTATCGCGCACGATCTATTTTGTTAATGGGCGTACCTCACAGCAAAAATCACTCAACCACATCGCAATTTGCAGTAATAGTTGCCTCTTCCCAAAGGCTCCACGTGCTATTTGTACCGAGCGATAATGTATCCGTCCATTGAACGGTTTTGCAAAAGGAATTTTATCACCTCCCGATCAGACTAACGAGCCCTTTTCATACGAGGTTCCGTGCGTGCAAGCAAGCAAGCAAGCAAGAAGGCACACGCATCACTAGGTCACTCAGTCGTGTTCGCGTAATGAGCGCACTTGTGTCGCTGCCGACTTGCGTAACAGGTAGAACGAACGGGGCCTTCGCGCCTGCCGCAGAGAATAGACAAACCCCACCAAACGGGCGACGATGGCTGTTGGGCCAGCCGCCAAGGGTAAAACAAAACACCAGCCAGCCAGCCAGCCAGCCCCATTTCTCCCCGCGGGTCGTGGCGAGCCGGTTTAGCGAGCCGGCCAAGGGATAACTGTTCCTAACGCCAGAACGGACGACGATAAAGCGCAAATGGGCGATTGCGTTTAGCTTGTCCCCGGAGGTGGGTCCAGTTTGTTTTTTGCTGCTGCTGCTAGAAGTGTGTGGAGAAAGCAGTGAGGAAGATGTCCTCGTTTCTGGGTGTGGACAGACGGTGGACGCCCGGTTATATTATAGAATCGTCCCCGCTAAAAGGGCTCAAACGTGGCAGATACGCAAACAGCGGAACTTGATTTACGGCGTTGTGCAGACACACACACTTGCTTGCTTGCGCGAGCACACACAGGCTCATCATAGGGAGTGCGAAAATGGCGCAAATGTGTGTAATGTGTTGGTTTTTTGTTTGCAATACTGCTCTTTGTAATGCTTTGTGTTTGCGCTGGTTGAGTGTTTGATCGATTTGTGCTAGATTTATGCTGTGCTTAAAAGGGGTCGAACGAATGGGGATAGTTTTTGCAGGTTTGTTCCTCAGGTGCGTTATGGAGCTGGATGTTGTTGTACTGCAGTATGGGGCATGGGAGTTAGTGGCAACATAGTATGAGATAGCTGTTTGATATCATTAGAGCATCATTTGAGGATAAAGTTGGTCTTCTTTTTCTCTGGCTCTAGACCCTCAAGAGGTCTTGGCCTGCTATTTTAGCTTCCTTAATTTAACTAACTAGGAGCTGGAATTGTTAGTTCTTCTGGAGGTAGTTTGGACGGGATTTTACATCAGGTTTAGGTGTGTGGAGCCGGCTTTCTGAATTACAGTCTCGATGGTCTTTGAGAGTTTTCTTCTTCCTGTTTGATACTAAAACCTCGAAAGGTCTAAAATTTCTGACTACTTTGTCTTATTTTATCAGGAACTGGAAAAGACGATCAACGAGATAAGACGGACTGGATAGGATTCCATATCGGGTCCAGGTTTGTGAGACCAACTCTCTCTCTCTCTCTTACCGTCTCGGTCACCATAACACCTTTGAATAGTACTAGTGAAACATATTATTCCAACAGTGATCACGTCGTTGACAGAAGCAACTAACTTTTCTCCCCAACAGCTAGTAAAAGAACTTTTTTAATGTGACTTCAATGTTAGAATATATTTCTAGTGTTTTGGAAACTAAGGCGGAGAAGCTGCTAATTGCCAAAGATTGCCAAAGATTTAAAGGGGTTGAAGACTTTTATTATTTATAAATAATTACAGTTTGACATCGTATTGTCAAGGAGTTGAAGGCATCTTCTGCTCTATCTTGGTTGAACAACCAGCGTAGTAATGCCGGCAGTACAATGGCCCTTAAGAATAATAATGCCATATTGTTGGAGATCAGTCAGTTCTCACTTCGGAGAAACGGTCTGGATGCGCTTTGATCCACGGTCCTGCCGAGTTCTAGTTGAAGTGGAAGATTTAAATCATATGACACCATGCGAACATTAACGATAGCCGTGGCTAAGCTTTGAGTAAAAATTGGCTACTTTTTTGCAGATTTTTTCAAGGACATTCTAGGTCGTACTAAGTCTTAGTTTTGATACATACTTTACACAGAATATACATTTTTGATACGTTGGAACTCCTGCCAATACTTCTTGTTGGCCCGTTCGATTGAACACATCATTACAACATGGATAGGTCGCCATCCTGTGTTTCCAGGATGCTTGTGATCGGTTCTTACTAGATTCGAGCTGAAGGTTTACACCGTTAAATGACCTCAGATGAACGACCTTCATCTATAATTGTAAAACATAGCACGTTTTTCTAGTTAAAATCATGACACTACAAGACGATAACGATCAGGAAGTGTACCATCTGTCCAACGTCTAAGCATTGTCGCGATGTTCGTTTGTCCACCTCAAAAAAGCCAGTTTACGGAAAACAATAATTCAATGTCAGCAAACATCCTGTGTGATGTTTCCATGCTCGGAACATTCACGTCTTACCATTGTTGACAGTGAATATATTAATACTTAAAAATGAACTAACATCTGCAAAAAGCGCAACAGCGAGCACAACGAAATGAAAAGTGGCAACGATTATTGTTTGTTACGGTTCGATGCTAGCCAACTAGCCAGTGCGGTTCTTGAACTACGCTTTACTCCCCCCCCCCGTCCTTTGCTACGTTTGTTAAGTGAAACCAATAAGTATTTGTGCAATTACGTCATTAGCTGGAAGACGCAGACACAGCTTTGCTGGTGCGTGTTCCCTCCTTTCGCAAGACCTCTACGTCACGTAAATCTCACTTGTCTGACCCCAGACGCACGTCAAGGTTACGGCCGTGGCTGGACGCGTCGAAAGTAATTTAGCCACCGCCCCGTCTCACTTTCCAGCAGCAGCAGCAGCAGATGTCACGATCTCAGGACGCAATTGCGTAAATGCAATTTAAAGAGCTACTAATGGGAGGGCAATTCATTTCTGCACGCTTCTCGTTGCGTTGCCACAGCCACCGTTCCCAAATGGATGTATCCTTTCGGAAGAATAATCGTTTTCTCATTCATTTATTTAGTTCACGGTCACAGCCTTGTGCTGCTAGAACTTCGTACGCTTCTTTCTCTGTTGTCCGCACCAGAAATCCTCTAGCAGGGTGGCGTGCTTTCACTGGTAAACGAAGGTGAACGCATCTTGTGCTTTGGCAGGGCACCATTACGATACTTATTGCATAGCACTGGCACAATGTTGACTTGGCGTATTCATTTCATTCACGAGAGTATCTTATTAAGCCTGTTTTTTTGTTGTCCACCTTGCTCTTGGTACAACTATTTCCAGCGCGCTATTATCGCGTCGGTAATCGTTATCATTATCCGGCAACATTCATCATTACAAACATCAGCGGAAATGCTGCAATCAACCGGGTACGTGCAAATAGTTGAGCGTAATTTAGACTTTTATTGGATTGCTTTAGTAGCGAGGAGGTTCGTTTGCTGTAGTGGAGGGGCTAATTTCAGTTCTGGAACATGGCCGTAAGCTTGAAACTAGTTTCATAAAGAAGTAAGAAATTAAAACTTAAATCAGCAATAAATTTCCTTTAAAAATCGTTAATAGATTTTAAAATTTATGATCAAAACCTGATTAATAGTGACACAAAGTTATTGCACATAATGTATACAGAATTATGATTGAATCCGCTTTATCATTGCTTCACGGGATATCTTTAAGAACTGTCCAACACAACCCAACAGGGATAAACTGGTCAAATCGGACCATAAACACTGCACTTATGAAATGTTTATGGGATTGTCCCGGAGCTAAAGTCCCACCGAAGAGACGACAAATTTTAAAAGACCCCGTACCGTAAATTCCTATTTAATAGAAAATATTTCCCTGAAACACATTCAAAGTTCTCGCTCATTCTCAGTCCTCGCTCTTCGCTTACCCATCTACGCAGCGCATGATCATGGAAATACCAACCCATCCGGAAAACTGTACGGCATCAACCGGCAACGATTTAAATTGCCTATATGCAAACCAATCTAGGGCCACAATGCCACATGCCGGCGGCACACTTTGTCGAGCCAAGTCCTTTCTGCCGGTGGAAAGGAATGGTGCCTAAGCTGGGGACCGCAAAACCCGACCCGAGCGCGATGCAATTACGTCGCCACACGCTTGCATAATGCCGGTGCACGTCAACCTGGGGAGCATGATCCGGGCATGCAGATTTGTCCGATTCGATCAACGCTTGTGGTCACCGTACCAGCCGAAGCAGGGGTAGAAAGGAACGATCGATCCGAAGAAGCGATCGTGATTTGATCGAAGCTTTGATCTACGCCTCAGGGTCGGTGGACCGGTATCTAATAGCATCGGTGAAGTGCATTCGGTTTGGGTGGTGGGTTTTGAAATATTTATTAAATGGAAAATTCGTTTCGAGTGCAGTGCTGAGCATCGGAACACCCTCGCACACCACCGGTATGCAAATTTTGCCGTAAGTGTCGCGTGGTACTCCATATGATGCACCATTCTCGATCCCTCTCGCTGGGTGATCTAGTGACGTTCGATCGTTAGGTTGAGTATTTTGATTGATTTCCTCAATTGCGTCGGCAAAGCGTTCCCCATTTCCTTGCACACTAACCCAGTTCTTGCGTGGGTTCCAAAGTCTGGCAACTTCCGGTCGGGTCTTGCCCAGTTTTGCCGAACCGCGAAACCTTCTGCTAGGAAGTTCTTACCCCGTCGGCGTAACGGAACGCAGCAATTGAGGGTTTTATTTTTAAAACACTCACTCACCCCCCCCTTTGGTGCCTGGTGCCCTTGGGTAAGATGGTGGTGGTTTACTCTTGCCATAATCCCAGCGCCGCGAATCTAACCGCGAACGTAACAGCCGATGGATGCAAGACCTCGTGGTAAAACAAAAGTCGGGCAATGTTAATGTGGCCTGCTCACTGCCTGCCTTCTCTTCCCATTTTGCGATGCAATCATCATCATCATCATCATCGGTGGAATGATCGATCGTACGTCCACATGCACACCAAATGGGGAACACGCACCGAGCAATGGCCTACTGCGATGACGCACTTCGGTGGCTTGATTTAGGAAGCGAACACCCTGTTCTACTCACCCCTGTTCAGAGTCCGTTAGACGGGGGTTATGCAGCCGGCGATTGCACTTTTAACATAATTTTACATTTTTCCAACATAATTTTCATTGCGTCGACCGACTTGCAGCCGCAAGTTTCACGAGTGAAATTTAATTTAGCGTGAAAGTTCTTTCATCGGGCGAGCGTTACGGGCGCGTTACGATGGTGACCTTAGCCTGCCGGCTTATGTTTTGTTGTGGCAGACGCGAAGGCATCATAAATTGTGGCGATGAGTCGAGGAGTGGTGGAGCGAACTGGATTAAAATTAGTGCCCGGAAAAGCTCGACTTTTCCGCGGCTCGAGCTTCGGGTTGATTCATGATGCGTGGGGTTGCGCGTTGTTTAAAAAAACACAGTGTGGGAAACGGTGATATATAAATTGTTGGAATTTATGTGCTCTTAGTGTACTTGTGAAGCTGTTTGTGTTGTACTTAAAAGCAAAGAAATCGTCAACACGATCTTGCAAGCTTAATGATTTTTTTTTATAAGAACATCAGGCGTTGTACTTGTAAGCTTTCGAGAAGTAAAGCTTAAAAATTGTTCAACACATTTTATAAAGCCCACAAGGTCGAAATTATGAGGATATATCTATAAACAGGAAACCAATTATTTTCTTAATTAGGGCGCAACAAATTGAACAATAATTTTTAGTCATATATTTCACGCGTGCACAACTACACTTCATACAATACTACTACCACTAGAAGCTTTCTCCAAACAAACATGTTAAGATGTTAAATAATGAAGCCAATTTGGTACGCTATTACTAGCCTTATCATGGTCGATCTGTGTAAGCAACTATGTAGCACCAAGACACACAGAAGCAGTGTTGTGATCATATCACAACAAAAAAGAGGAACAAACGTACACACGTACACGCCTCTCGCGCGACCGGCAAATGGCCGAATTGTATGCTGCTCCCGATCGGTTCGGTGCCGGTGCTCACTCGGTCAGCTGGGCCGTAGCCCCGCGATCATAATGTTGCGCTTGCTTCGTACGTTCGGGATGATTATTTTAATAGCGTTTCATTATGCTGCTGCTCCAGACCATCGTCAGTGACCGTGGACTGCGCTTGTGTGAGTAGAGGCATGATCCGCCCCGAGACAAGCCCGTTTGTAGTGTAGCCCCCGTTACGCTGCGTCGAGTTTCCATCACATCACCACGCATCGGACGCCAGTACTGGTCTCTGTGGTCGAATAGCTTCCGGATCCGAAAACGGCCAAACGGGACCACGCACCAGTCACCGGGTTACACCAGCTTCTGGAGCAAGTGGACGACGTGTGTAACGGTGCTGTCAAATCGTTGCCAGCGGATGTCACGCACAGACTGCCTCCCAGCAGGGGGATGAACCGATCCAGCGCTCTAGGCCGTCGACAGATTGCCAACAGTTGGATTGCAACAGTTGGAGGCTTTGATTTCGCGTCTCTGCTCCGCGCAGACCACACATCGGCGGCCAATATCCTGCCAACACCCATCACAGTAGCGAAGGAAGCAATCACACCGATGACACTCATGGGGCGCTCCATCACCCCGACAAACCGCACACCGGCTCGTGCGTGCCCATCCGAACCAGTTTGGATGATGTAAAGCAAGACGGTCCCGAAATGGAAGCACTCGGCCGGAAGATTTCCGCGTCAATTGCACGGTTCGTTGGGAGAGTGTCTTTTTCAAGGTTTGCGACTGCCGAAGGACACGATTGTATAGGAACACGGTTCGCATCTCCTCACGTCCAGGATAGAAAAAGGAACAGATAAGCCGACGTGCCCGTTGGACGTACGCTTCCGTCATTATCAGTAGCATTAGAAGACCAAAAAGTCCGTAAATACTAGCGATGGTCCAACCGGAAAGGCTCACCGGACGTGGTAGACACTGTTCGTTCGAAGCACGGAAATCTAACCTCTCGTTTGTGCGGAATCCTTCAGCAGTGTTACGAATCAATTCAGCCAGTGCTCCTTTACCAATAACCTGTAAGTACGCTTAAGTTGCGCTTAAGAAAATCGTTCAACACTTCAACAAAACGTACCGTAACATTCACGCCATGAAATCCTTGCTGATGATACTCGATCTTCGAATGACGCCGTACTATGTCCAGCGTTTCGTACAGTAGTGCATCCATTAGCAGTAGCACCGTGGTGGACAGACAGTGCAAAAGTACTGTGGCAAAGGATCCAACAACATGGCGAAGTTCAAGCCTGTTCCATATCCCGGCCCTCGTGTCGATTAGTTCCGATTTCTGAATCGCCCGCAAAGGTAATATTGGAGAGTGATTTTCCCGAGCACGCTGAGCATCGATTTCACGGAAGTGATCCGTGATGTAGAAGTTGTTGTACTTTATCACCCACAGATATGCATTGTGGTACCGTACCGAGCTGAAGATCACTCGGAGAAAGATGATTGCAAACACTTTCCGCACCAGGTACATCACTACGCGGAGAAAGTGTTTCTTTTTGCTGAATTCTTTGCCCATTTTTGTGGACGCATTCTTGATCGTTCTGGATGAAAAGGAGAAGATCAAGGGGTTTCCTGATAGCAATGCAAAACCAGATCACTTACACGTATCCTGAATGATTGCGAAGATCGGGCACTTCATAGTCGATCTTGATGCCACCCATTCCACCGGTCAGCTGTCGCTCGGTGACCTTCAGCAACCGATAGTTTTCACCAAAATCATCATCCAACACGTCCTCCATTTGACAGACGGCACCAACTCCGAACAGTTCGGCAGAACTGCAGGCAAAATCTATTTTCATCGGCCAGCAGAGTAGTGTGTTGACCAGCGGAGGCAAACTTTCGCTACACTCATCGTACGTACGCTCAAACGCTGCCTTACACCGATCGACTCCCGTCTGTAGCTGAGCTAGGCAACGCTCGTTAAGTCTTGCCACATACATCTGTTGATAGTCTTCTGCGGATTTAATGTTTTGCGTTTCTTCCTTGATCTGCCCACTTTCAGAAGAACTATCCTGTTCGCCATCTTCATCACCACTCGAATGCTCAACCTCCCGTACGATCGGCTTCACGATGGAAACAATTTCCGAAAACTCTTTTTTCAACTCTGGCAACCGTTCTCGCCCTTGAAGGAGTGCGTTTTGGAATGGTTTCGTCATAAGATCCACTCTCGTGAGAGTCAGATTGAAGCCCAGCTCAGCCGAGCATGCAAGCACCCGGATCACTTCCTTCCCATTCAGGGCCATATTTTCGATGGGCCCGGTTAGTATGAGCGTTATGGTGATGGTTTTCAGCAGATTGCGTCCTGCTTTGCCAAAAAATCCCATCCAGCACAACGCACAAACACAACGAACCTGTGTAGAAAAGCTACAGCCTATAGCTGTCGGGGAAACGGGAGGAATGGGGTTTAAAAGGCAGGGGCTGGTAGAATTTTATTTCAAATTGTATGCAAATCGGACAAGGCTTACCAAGAGCGATCGCTACCGAGAGACCAAAGTAGAAGAGCACTGTGTCGGGCAGGTCAAGGTTGACTAGAACAAAGCGATAAAACGCAGCACCCACAAGAAATCCGTACAGCGCCAGCAGAAGTACACGCGGGAGCAGAAGATCGCCGCGCTTTTCGCCCACCAGTAGTTTGTACGGTGTGGGGAAGTTTTGTTGGAACTTTGTGGAGATGTTTCCGATGTACAAATTCATTATCGTTTGCAACAAGGAAACAAGCTGAATGTGTAAACAAACTAAAATGCTTCCAAAGCTTACTGCGATGATTCTTTGTGTAGTGCAATCCTTACCAGACATGCGTCTGGCGATGGAGCTGGGGGGGATGTAAATTCCAACAAACCAAATTATCGCTCACCTGTGAAAAAAAAGAAAGAGAAGAAAACGATACCAATTAGGAAAACGATACGGAAATAGCTTGCCCTTAACACGCTAATGAACGCACTCGCCTTGCAATTATCGTACTGAGCAGTGCAAGAATTCATACGTTTTTAATTGATTGCAATATGCGCTTACTCTGCAGATGAAGGTGGAAGGTGTACAAGACATATGGCTACAATCGATACACAATTGTGATAAGCAAGAACCTAGCCAGCAGGGACCGAGGGACAAAGAGTGAAACAATAAAGGTACGTATCGGCTAATGGCAAGCACGTAAGGGTTAAGGAGAGCGACTTTTCTTTCTTCACACACCCCACTACAAACGTTCTGCGTATAGCTTCATTGCTTACTTTGATGATCACTCCATGGAAACGCAACCCACAAAACCTATAGAGAATCGTCTTCATTCGCACCCATCAGCCCAGCGCTGGTTTGCTCAAAACGGAATCATTCGTCTTCTCCGGCAGGGGAGCCTGCGGGTGATTTTATTCCAACAGGGAAAATAATTCAACCATGCCCAACCATACCGAACGTAGCTTGCGGTTCTAATTACAAGATTTTATCGTCTGTAAATAATGAAAACGAAAAGAGAACCAGCGGAACCGAGCTGGTCGGGGAAATCGTCCAGAGTCGGAAGAACTTCCAGCAAAACGCATCGTGGCGTGACGACATGCGTCGGTCTGGTTAAAGAACCGAAGGTAGAACGCTCGGGGTTCTGGCATTCGTCTGGTGGTAAGTTCACACTCGGCCGAAGGTGGCTGACCAGGGCCACTGTACCACTCATGTACAGATTTGTCCGGCAACTATATTGTAGCGAAACGGAGCTCCAATGCTGTGGGCGAGAAGCGATCACTGGAAGGTCCATGGACGATTGTCGGCATACTGGCGCAGAGGTACGCGTTCCGTAAGGGTTGCTCATCTTATCGTCCATTGGAGGTCGCGTCATGCGGTGTAAGTCTCGTTCGGCTCATAAATTCGCACACTTCGTACGTGAGGGCGCAGTGGATGTGTCCCGGACGGTGGGTGTTAACTTACCACTCGCACTGCACAGGACGCCATATCGTGATGGGTTCACGCATCGTGCCTCAGAGCAGAAACTGCATACCTCCACGCACTGAGCAATAGCGTAACGAATGGACAAACGAGTGCAGTCACACACACACGCATTAAATGAGAGCTGCCTGAAACTGACCGCGATGATTCTCGGCACGCTGGATGGTATTCAACTCCCGTTTGGTAGTTGGCCAGGACCAAGAACTTCTCGCTCGCTATTATTATGCACTTTTTCTCACATTTTCACTCCATCGATTAGTGTTTGTTTTAGGAAACGGTCCACAATCATATCATCAAGATACGCCGGTTCGTGGGAAGTGCAATGGTACCGAAACACCACCAACGCCGGGGGTTAATCTTCCCATCGCGAGGAGACCTCCAGAGAGACACATTAATTTCTCGTCCGGAAACACACCACCATTCCTAGAACTGGCGACGACGATGACGGTTGGGTGCAGAAAATGAAGACATTAGTCAGCGCGGCAGATGATAGATCATCCTGCCAAGCGCACATGTGGATTTGTGATCGGGGTGAGGTGATCGCGCACTGGAGGACTCGGCAGGTAAGCAATTATGCAATAAGAGGAGTTTTTATGCACGATTCAGCAATTAAGTTATTCCACCACATTCGTCTCATTACTGTGCTGAGCAGGAAGATCAACGCCCAGATTTGGCCTGGCTGTTCCTTTCTGATGAACGTGATGAAGAGGTCACTGACAGGGTTCTACCGGGATTTCTCTTCAGACAGAAAGAGGGCGAAAAAGGTCGATATGGTGCAGGGATTTAAGGGTGAACTGTTGCGCTAATGCAGGTGACGAATCAACTGTTACCGCGTGAGCCGATCATCCCGTTATGCAATGCTGCAGCCTGCGAATTTGAGGACCTTTCGCCGTGCAGGCAAGTAGATTAGAAAGTCTGCATGCCTTTGACCGATTCGACACTGGTACAATGTTTTGCTACACGTTCTAATCCGTGCACTCGCTTGGCAAGGTGGTCATAAAGCTAAGGGTACCCGTTCGCCATCACTAAGGTCCGTGACTAACACCTGGTCAGCTATCAGAACGCATCATCACATGCGGTGGATCGTGTGTGTCGTGGCGATGGGACAACATTCCAACATATCCATAAACTGGTGAACATAGAACCTTAAACTCTAACACCGAGCACTTTTAGCATACAATGTGTACTGTTAGCTTTTGGTTGTAATTTATTGATCCACTCCATTCCTAAACGTATGCAAAACATTGTAAAACAGTCCTCTTTTATTGATTCCTAATATGAGACACGCGTGTTTTTGCCGAGTCCAAGCGATCAGCGAAACAAGATGAACGAAGCACACTGGGTCACCAAGCTGCTTTCGCAGAGGACTTTGTAGAGCAGTGTGTAGAAGACAACACTTCCCAATTTATGGCCTCTAGCAACATGTCTCAAACTGCGGACAAGATCGCCAAAAAGCGATAGCACCGAAGCAACATTCTTATTGTGGGATGCTTCGTCAGGAACACTTCTTCAGAAGCGCTCAAGCGAACGGTTTTAGCAACATTGTAATAAACTACAATTTCTGCGCATCCCTCCAGCGTAGAAGTAGACAGCATGCTGCACGGTGAAGCAGTGTTGGACTGTATTGCCGCACACAGTCCGCCGATGTCCGCAAGGGAATCACAATCGCACACGGGGTCGTGCCCACCCGCAGCATAGACAATCGGGTTTGGGGCGCGATGTAATAAACATAAATCATAAAACGCAAATACATATTTATTGCCCGTCCTTTTTCGCGTTGGCCTCAATCGCCGACCGGGCGGGAGAGAAGCGTTGGTTCTGGTTTGCACCAGGTTAAAAATGGTAGGAGAAAAACAAAAACCATAACGCATAAAATGGACAGGAATCAATGTTTGGAATTGATAAGCTTATGGAATTGGTTTTGCTAATAAGACAGGTTTGGAATAAAAGGATAGAACGGGCACAAAAGGGATGCGGATTAATGATGCTAATATCTCAACTTAAATTAGCGAAATGTATGTAATATTTCAACAATTAGTAGGATATTTTGCTAATGAAGCAGATAAATTCGCTAACGCATTTGGATGTCTCAGGCAGGGCTGCGAAGCTCTCTAATGTGGTCTACATTGCCCTCATAACTCATGTTAATTAATATCATATTGGATTTTTTATGCACAAAAAGAACGGCCTGGCCGTATATCTGTATTTGATCATAGATGTTCTCGACAAACATCTATAACAAACATCGCCTGATAACAGCTTCAAGAAATTATGTGAACTCAAGGAATTTCTGGACATTTAAAAATGTTTTATTATATTTTTAACTATTGTTTAAGGCTACAAGATTCGATGGTTGGACGATGAATATTTCCTTTTTAGCTAATCAGTTCTGGGACTATTTATAATAAAGAATACTGTTCTCACAAACTTGAAAATCTGTTCGTGGCGAAATGTGAGAAATATTTGTTAACAGCTTCATCTATTCGAAGTTCCTGGCCATTCGTTTCTGACTTCCATGACTTGTTTATATCAATAGCTGGATAGTCAGCTTTGCGTACGAGTAGATAGCCTGGACCATACCTGTTATCCAGTCGTGTGAGAGACCGGCACAGCAACCGTCTCGGTAACATCTGCTCAAAACTCCAAAATCAAATGGATTTTAACTAAATCCATCCACTTAATTAAAGTGATCTATGAATCATAATTTATCTGAACCTAAAAGCTTATCAGAGACTATTGGAAAAATCATCCAGAAACTCTTGGTAGTTGATGGACTGCAATGAAGTGGCCAAAAGAAGTATATTGTTTGTCTTTGAAGTCCTGGCACTAAAAACTTCTTTCTGCATTGAAACATTTCTATGAGCGTTTTATAATGATTTTTTTTTACCATCAAGGACGGCCTGGCCGTATTGCAATAATGTATTTAAAAACCTAAATAAAAATAAAATCTTCTCCGCTTTATAATGCGAGTTCGAATTTCATCCAGACCGTTCCCGATTGCAGGTCGTAGGACTAACTATCCAGCTGCATGTTACTAAGAAGTCCATTTGATGGTGCTTGGCGTGACCTAGCAGGTCGTTAAGCCAAGAAGAGGAATGAACGGCCTGTACGTTTTGCTAAATTTTTCAAATTTAATGTTGGCATAATCTGAGCCTCAGGGAATGTAGTTCTATACTAGAATACATTATATTATAGACACCCTTAGATCTTGCAGTCTGCATAAAGTCGGCATTAAGAAAAAGTTTCATTTTTTTAATTTATATTTGAAATTAACAACTTAATGGTCCCATATAATTCCGTCCATTCGCATACGCATATTCCTCTTTCGACATAATTTATGTTCTACGAAATCCAGTACGGCTCTTAAATTCCCATTCCCGAAACAAGTTCCTTTCCATGCGCCCACTCGATGAAGCTGATCGCACTCCGCTCGGTAAATAAGCAAAAGCAAAAAACCCTCTTTCCCATCCAGTACGGTAAACTGATCACGAATTCATTAGCATTCAATTGCTCCACAAATTGAATGCCTCGCCGAAGCGGTACTGAGCATTGGCCAATGGTTTGTCGTGTTGTCGTAAATGGGATCATATGTTTGGTTTGGCTGCACGCTGAATGCACGATGAAAGTTGGCCGAGGAAGAATCGATCGAAAGGAAAGGTATCTCACGAGAAATGAAACACCATCCTGCTGTCGCACGGGCCGGTAGCATCGGACTCTTGTTTTGTAGTAGAACGGAAAGGAGAGCAGCACATTGTTTGTACCATCAGCACCTGGTTCAATAACAGCAGCAACAACAAAAAACACACGCACACATACACGGAAATAGGGGATGTTATGAATTATACATGCGACATGCTGCTGTTAAACGAAATCGGTCAATTTAATTGTGTTTCAATCCCGATCCCGGTGACACACGGTGGCGAGCGAATACGAACGAGAAGCAAAAAACTCGAAGTGCTTCTTGATGCTGTCAGCCTAATGACGAAGAGCTCGCCTGTTGGAATTACTTAATTTTATCACATTCCTGGTTCGCGGCTGCTTATGGTGCACCATATTGTGTTACACAAAGTGGACCACGTGTTGCGAATTGGAAGGATACGGAACCGAGCATCATAAAACTGTTACCTGTAAACTGATCTAGCCCTCCATATAACGTTATCGAACCGTGTATGTATGATTTTATGGCACTATAAATGGAGACAGTGATGTCAGCTGTTAGGTTAAACACATTTTTAAAACACACTTTTGCTGTGCTCAAAATGGAGAATTCTTCAATGAGATAACATCAAAACCGAGTGGGGGGGAAGAATAACATTTCTAGGCAAATTTTAATAACAGCCTTCGCAGTACTACTCACTCGTTCCCTTGCTCGATCCCTCTGTTGCATAAATTCATTTCACGTCGCGAAGACCTTCAAAGTTGTAGTACAAAATCAGATAACGCAGCGTGAGTTGCGTTGCGCTTCACGATGATGGATGCGACATGGAAAAGGCAAAGAGGCTTCTACCACCGACAGTGACACTACTGGCCATGGAATTGTAACCCGTGGGAATAAGCGGTAGCCCTCGCTGTTAGGCTGGGAAACGTAGCAATCTGGCTGGAAATCAACGCATCGCCCGCGATCGGATACCGGACAAGATCGTTGCCACCATCATATCCGCCACTGCTGATTGGGGGCTTGAAAATGAAACGTTACGAAACGCAGACTTTCCGGAGTACAGGTTGCTGGTAGCTGAGCGAAAGATAATGTCATAAATCATCTGCAACTTACCGGTGTTTTGATGCCGGGCTGGTTTTTTTTTTGTTTCGTTTGTAATTTCCTATTTTATTTCGCACACCAAAAAGTGATTAAGATGTTGCGCAATGGCGATAGCAGAATGAGTTATGGTGGGGGTGAACTATGAATAGGTGGTTGAGATAGTAATGGCCGGTTTGCTGATTAAATAATTTCCCTGGTTTTTGTTTTCAAGAAGGTGGAATTTTATTTTAATTAACTCTAAAGCCCTCGATCTCTTATGGATCGATCGTTTTGAAAGTAATGTTTATTAGCTGTTCATTAAATGATCGTACGATTTGTGCAACAACTAGGTGAAAGGATCAGTACGCCTTTCGGTCGATATTGTTCCATTGTTCCAATGGGGTGTTGCTAGGGAGAGAGACCCTTCCCATGTGGCCGTTACATCACACCAAACATTGTGCGCGAAACATGAAACCTGCTGCAAGGACCGGTATCGATCGTACCGGTGCATCCCGGTGACCTAAATACCACCCAGAAATTCGAACCGAAAGAAGCAATACCAACCCATTAGGCGAACGGGGCGAGGGTTACATGATACAGTCATCGGTAGGACCCAAAAGGGGGAGGATGAGAGCGTTTGAGGGAAAACGGCTGTGTCTTGTAATTAATTCATTCTTTTCCCATAAAACAAACCACCCGGAAGAAGTTGGTCAACATCGAAGCTACTGTCGCTTGGTAAACGGGGACAAAGCACCAAGAAGAAGCAAAAAAAAAAAAACGGCCGCAATTGAAGACGCCACCGGTAGAAGATGTGTATATTTAGGCGCAACCGGTCGGTCGTCTAATTGGAAACAATAGACACCATGGAGCATCGCGCGGTGGAGTTTGTCGTGGCACTTGCCACCCTTTTCCCTGACAACGATTGGCGCTTCTCGGCACACACACACACTTCGTCCAGCCCCGTTTGGGCCCCGATGATTAAATGCGTCTTGGTGATGTCTTGTACCTATGCCTTGTACGGGTATTGAATTTCTGGTATCCCACCGCAATACCCGTGAGGTATTCAGACATCCGTGGACGCATCCAACGTTTAGTAAGAGACAAAACCACTGACCACTGATGGGAGTTGTTGGGGTGAGTGGGGGGAATACTCGTCTCTATCTGGGATGCTGGGAAGCTGGACGAACTTTCCACCGATGTTGTGTGCTGCTGCTCATTACTACAGATTTGGAGACGCTCGTTTTTTTTCCTCTCTCGCTCCTATCCAACAGACGGTTTGTGACGTTTTGTGACCGATCGCGACAACCTTTCGGTATTGTAAATGTTCCGGAAGCTCCGTACAGCCAACCCCTTTTCTCACTTTCTCAGGGCACATACATTAGTGTCAGTGGTGTCCGTGTAATTGAGTAGGATGATTGAAGCAGAACCATCTGCGATGTCGTGCGCTTCTTGTCTTGGCGGTGTGTGATCTAGGTAAAGGAATGTCGGATGATGTTAATGCCGCACCCATCTGTAGCTGACCGGCCTTCGGTACCGTTCAGTGTTTTATGAATGCCTATCTCGAAGGGTCGCCCGATTGTCACTGCTTGTTTGCATCTTTACTTTACAGTAAACTTAGGGAGCGAGATGCTTTACAGCCCTAATGCTCGATAGAGCTGTTGTTTCGGAGAAATGGCTTTCATGCTCAAAAGATAACTAAATGAACGGTGATGCTAATGGAAAGTTGGACAAACTGTTGAGCCATCACTGTTGAGCTCCCATCATAGTGCGTGCCGGTCTAATCAGGCTCTCAAAACAAACTGGACGATACGAATTTGAAGATTAGCTTCGGTACGGTTGGCGCAATTAGAAGGTTCATTGTTTACTTCAGCCTGCAATCGAGTAGGCATTGACAGGCGTTCGGCGTTTCTGACAGATGTGAGACTGATGCGTCGGATGTGGAGAGAGCGAGGGAAGCATTTAATTGTTCGCTCAGACTTCAAGCGGACATGTTGTGTTGATATGCCACACGTTAATGATGCTTTGTCTGCGATTGAGGATCAATAAAACGCTGGCCGGAGGTACTGTAAAAACCCAACTGCATGAATTCTACGGGATGTGGATTCAATTGCTCTTGAAGGGAAATTCTTCTTCCCTGCACAGGTCCCCGGGAATTAGAAGGGCACAGGAATCTGGTCTTATTGCTGATGTCCGTTTCTAATCAGTAAATAGAAACTTGGCTTCCACGAAGAAGCAGCTCAGAACAATAGGTAGCACCCGAAACACGGGAGCGTTCTGAAGTAATTATTGCACCTTTCGAACAGCTAGACGAGCCTTCAGCGTGATCGAGAAGAGCTCAACAAAAAAAAAAATACAACACCCATTTCGTTCCGCTTTCGGTTGGTGTTTGGTGTTGCTTTTTCTGGGTGCTTCTGACAGGCTGTGTGGAGCGAAAGACAGTAAAATATTAAGAATCAATTTAACAGTTCTACCGTGGCGACT
Organism: Anopheles stephensi; assembly: GCF_013141755.1. NCBI lineage: Eukaryota > Metazoa > Arthropoda > Insecta > Diptera > Culicidae > Anopheles > Anopheles stephensi. Next base: position 29,536,325 of record NC_050203.1, on the reverse strand, counting down.
GGCGTGCGCAGCTACACGGGCTGTAAGCCGGATGAGGCTCATTAGCGCAACGATCGGGGTAGCTCGAGTGTTACGCCGGGGCTATTCTTCGATGCCGTAGAATCGTAGAACGAAACAGGTGCAACAAAGGTGCTTTGGTTGGAAATAAATCTTGTCTCGATTTGGTTTAATCACACACGCCCTGGACGGGTCCGGTCGTACCGTGATGGATTATGATTGTTTCAGTTTAAATTAAAAGCAGCACAGAAACACACACCAACACGCACGTAATAGCGATCGATTAGTAATGGCGCTCATTAGCACCCCGGATTTTGGACCCGAGAGGCCAGAAGGTTTTGCTCTGAGATTATTGCTGGAGCATGAAAAGGTGTGGTGTTTGTAACGGTGCAGCAGAAGAATTGCTCCGTCATGTTGATATGATTTGATTAAATTACTACCAACAATACGGATACATAATCGATCGCATGTGTGTAAAAGGGGAGGGCGTGCTTCGTTCCCGAAGCGTGAATGCTTCAACGGCGCAGAAGGTGGCACACCTTGTGGCAATTCGTATCATTTATGATGCTTCTGGCGGATGCGCAGTGGTTCTGGAGATACCAAACGTTGTACAGTTATACGGGCATGCTGGCATCCCGTGGGCTGATTGCTTAATTTTTTTTTGAGAAGATTCATCCATTGCACCCCCTATCGCATTCGTGTTTATCACAGTTCTTTCACCTGACTTGCGTTTTTTTGTTTTTGCTGAATCGATTGGGTTTTAGTATTTGTTCATTGCAGGGGTTTTCAAATATTTTAAAATTTCAAAATCAGTTTTTGGTGCTGTATAGGACGGTTTGAACATCCGATTTATGTTTCGTATCCGCTGTTCATAATTTAATTTAGTAACCTGTAGCAAGTGAAAATATTCTCTCATTCTTCTATGTTGGGGTTTACAGCTCATTGTCGAATTTCAATCTAAATTTTTACTAAAGTATTTTAACATCTGAGGGACATTTCGAGTCGTATGATTTTAATTTAATTTTGATGGTATGTACTTTCAACACCGTAGCATTCTATTTCAACAAATTTATCAAGCTGAGATCATTCTCCTCGTGAACTTGTGAAATGTTTAAATTATATCTACACTACCCACATTGAGTTTGAAATTTTAAATTTTAAATTTAAAGCATTTCAAAAACATGGTTTAATGTAACCAATCGTTATTATCTATGGAGATAAACCTCCCCCATGGGAACCATTTTTTCTTGTCAGTTTGTGCGGAGAATTAAAGACATTTTTTTACCCCAAGCGTTAAAATACGTACCAAATAGAGTCTAAAAACCACACACTCGACTCCAATGGTTCTCTTACTTGCCTTTTGATTTGATTCGAGATATTTGGTTTGGGATGAGGGATTTCATTTGGGCAAAAATGGATGGAAAAATGTGAATTTATTTTACCCGTAAATGGATAGCCATTTTTTTGTACGAGGATTCTGTTTTGAGGGGATTTAGATCACCTTAGAACAGAACAATATTGATATTTAAAAATGAACCGAAAAACCCTGCAGTTCACCCAAAAAAGATTGCGATGATTAGCGAATTATTTTGCTGATTAGATTTCTATAAAGTCATTCATCAAGAAACTTCTATTGTGTTCTCGCTAATACGATTTCAAACCATCCATCTCCCCAGCTCCTTAAATTAAGCTTAAAACCTAACAAACTCATTTGTAACTTCTGTGGTGTCTGACTGACCACTTGGAGGCCTCCACCAGAGCATAAAATCGTTTTAATTGCTATTGCCAATAATCTGCACCAAACCATCTGTTTAACCGATGCTCAAAGCGTACACTCGTTTTGTGGTACAGATATTAAGATTGCTTTGCCCAACCACATTCGTTCTATTTCTGAACGGTCCATACCACACGCGCGCCTATGAACGCAAACGGTACCGAGAATTGCCGCTGGGAAGAAACTCAATAACCCCGGCAGGACAAACCACTTCCACTCATCGCATTGAGCTTCTGTGGTGATGTTGAAGCTTATCGAACGGGCAGCACTGGTTACTGGCGGAACAAAACGAGAAGCCAAAAACCCCGCAGAAGCTCGGATTGACAGCCGCCGAAGATGCGTCGGGACATCTCAAGGCAGGCAAACCGGTCCCGTGTTTGTGTGTGTGTGGACTTTTGCTAAAGGCTCTTCTTCTGCTTTCAATCGGCATAATCAACCCAGTCTTGGGAGTATGGACATCGGCCGGGTCGTACATTCCCGAAGGGGGAAGAACAACTGTTCAAAAGTGGTCCGCGCATTAAGTGGTTTGACAAGAATAGTGGGGCGATAAGAATGGCCATGGCAGTGGGTTCCATTTAGGAGCCGCGGTATCTAATGAAGATTGCACCGGCTCAGTGGATCGGTGGATGTTCGCTACGATCGGCTCCATAATGCAATAACGTTGTTATGGAATTGGGCTCAATTTTCTACAGCTAGTAGATGATGCGCCCTGGGTGACGTTTGTCGAGCGGATGGCTTAATTTGTGTGTGTGTGTGTGTGTGTGTGCTCCCATTTTCGAGCCTTTTTACCATTTAATTGACGATAACGATCACACGATAAGAGGCATACGCTTACCTAGAAGCAAATGGGGCAGTTTTGGCGTGGAAAAGGTTGGTTGCATTCGGCGGTTTTGGTCTTAATTGTGCCCTGCAAGGGTGATCGCTTTTTAACTGTAGGGCTCGTTTCGGGTTGGGGCCATCATTAAAAAGGGTGACTTTGAGGTAATTCACTCGTGACGTACGATCCAGTGAAACAAGTAGCTGATGGGTTAGTGTTTTTTGGGGGCGAAAGACAGAAACTCTATAAATCACACGACGTCGTTCGTCATCGTCAGCAGCAAGAGAGCTGAGCTGGGAAACATTTGCATACCATTACCACGAAGGACCGACCGACCAATGTAGAACGCATTCCCACACCCGGGTCGATTGAATCGCAGATGCCTCAATTCAAACGACAATGGAATGGTCCCTGGCGGCCAATTGCATTATAAATCTCGCCTTCTAGCTCCAGTTTTTCTTCTCGCTCTCTCTCTCTCTCTCTCTCTGTCTCTCTCTATCTCTCCGTAGTCTGTGCCAAGTGTCAGGAGAATTTGGCGCTGGCTGGAGTGTGCCAAAATTTGTGCTAGATTTCGGGAGACGCTGACACCGAAAGCTACCACCACAGCAGCTATTACAGTCGCACCGAGCTGGGCGGAAAATTTCTAACCTTCATCCACACCACCACCACCTGCCAATCGATGGTCTGCAGCCGGTATGGGAGATGCTGCCCCAAGACCACGATCACCAAAAATTGCTTCCTCAACAAACCTTTCTTCTAGTAGCTAAAATTGGGGAAGGCAACAAAAAAAAAAAAACCATTCACCCACAATCAAAGGAAAGCGAACTGGTTTCAATTTGAGAAGAAAATTTCCTCCCCACAGTTCCGCCCTACCCGCCTTCAGTCAGTCACCAGCTAAAACGGCCTAAAAAGTGCCGAAAATCTAGCAAAAACGGCCCGCGCGTTGGCGCTTTAATTGAATCAAAATTATAGAGCGCACCCACTTTACCACCAGCACGGCGAGCCTCTGACGGGCACACGCGTGTACGCTGACTATTTGGAGCACTTTACGGTTTTACGGATTTTCACGGAATGAATTTTCACACCACCGTGCGTCTCCCCTTGCTTTGGGTGTGCCGGGATTTGTTTTGGGAGCATATTGTGCCGGTTACCACACTTTTTCTCCCCCGAAAAAGAGCAGAAGAACAAAAACAAAACCGCCCGCCAAAAACTTCGACACCGAAACGTTCGTTGACTGAATTGCGGCGATCGGCGGGAGGGTTTTTTTCCACCCTGTCGGTGTGTGTTTTTCTTGTGTACCTCTCTCACTTTGCGCTTTATTGGCCAAGGTTATGCGAGCTGTTTACGGAAGGTCTTTGTGTTGATTGCTTTCTTTCGGTGTCGCTGCGTCGAAACGCGAACGGTGACAGTAAGCCATTGCAATTGTCATGGTCGGTACGTAATTACACTAGTTTCGGGTGGTTTGTTTGATTTTTTTTTGGGGGTAAATGTTTCAATTTTAGTTTGCTTTTTATGTGTGCAATGCATATGTTTTCTCAAAATTATCAATTGAATTGTACATCAGATGTTAACTTCTTCATGATGGTTTTCTACCTTTTTATATTTTATGTAGTTTATTTTGTATGTTGTTTTCCTCTTTTTCAGCTTTGAAGATTCCGTTTTTACTTCGTTTAAAAATTATATTTTAGTTTATGCTCTGACTTTCTATTCAGCGTTATCGTGTTTTTTCCTGTAATTGTCTCAATTTGCTTATACGCTCTTTACTTATCGAATTGTATAGTCACACTTGTTCGCATTACACTGTTATGTTATTTTTTCTAGTTTTTTTTTATTAATACATATTTATAATTGAGTTCTTTTTCACAATATATGTAATTTCAATGTTCATTTTTTAAATGTTTCCAAATGCTTTTATTGTAATACATATTGATCATAAAATTCTTCAAATATTTAATGCTAATAGTAATTGGCTTTCAATAACTCGGTTTTACCCATAGCATGGTAGTCAAGCCTTGCGTACGAGGAGGCGATCTCTGATGAGATTTGAACCTCAGTCCTGCCATGTGAAGACCAATGCCTTTGTTTTTTCTTTGTTTGTCACCTTGTTTTGACTCTTTTAATTTTTTTGTCTTTGGTTGTTACGTTATTACTTTAAATATTTATGTTTTACATGACTGTTTTACGTTATTGCTTTTACTGTATGCGGTTTTTTGTGCTGTTTTTCTTTTTATAAGAAAATGAACACTCTTGAAGTTATTTTATAACATATGAAATACAATTTTTGTATCATATTTATAATGGTTTGAATAGTGTGATGCAGTTCTTCCACCATTTTTTACTTTTCCTGTTTTATTTCCTGTTCATGAGTTATTTAAATGACTCTTGCAAACAGAATTGTCTTTCTTTTTTCCTTGTTCGTTATTTTATCTCTTGTAACTTATTTGTTTATCTGTAACGTTACTCCTGTAAAATTTTATATTTATTTTTATTTTTATAGTTTTTATACATCTCTAACATATAACACTATTTTTATAGCTTATTTTGCATATATGACATACCTATATGACACATGAAACTATTTTTTATACCTTAGTATGCAGTTTGAATTTTCTTTCCCGCTGCATTTCCATCAATCTAACGCAATACAAAGTAAAAACTAGGCCACAAACCATTGCACAGATAGACAGAAAGAAAAAGCAACGCACACACCCACTTGCCGCTCGTTACAGCGCTAGCAGAACTAATTGATTTTCCCTTTCCCGATCGCAAAAACCAAAACGCCAAACAGATCACATTAATTGGAACATGAAGTGCGGTGCACACACACACATGGCAGGATGTGTGTATTATTCCAGCAGGAATTTTGTATTTTTTTTGTTTTGCCTTCCGGATTCCAATCAGCAACGGCCGGCCGGAAGTGTGGGCGATCAATTTTCGCAAACAGGGCGCGCGTCTTTTTTATGCCGGAGGTAGTTCGGAAAAACTGTACAATTTCAAATATTTTTCTGCTCGTTGAAATTTTTGTCCTCATTTTTTTTGGCAGATGCTTTGCGTAACTAAACGGTATTCTATTAGGCCCGTAAAGCCGGGCAGAGATTAATTAGAAGGCGGTTTTCCTCGGTGGAAGTACTCAAGCGATTGAAATCAGATATTCGATACACTTAACCCGATTTTGATCGGGCGATCGATTTAGAATAAATTAATTTAAACCCAGTTGATCTGATACGAAAGGCGGGACATTATGTAGTCACAATCATAATGATATTCCAATCATTATAATTACAAGCAACCCAGCAGTACACCAGCGTATAAATCCTCGGATATTAATTACATTAAAATGAACCAATCTGCAAATCAATGTAAATTAAGGATGGTACCGGTTGCAGGCGATTGCTGCCCACCGATAAAGGCGACTTCAATTAAGCATGTTTCAGTAGTACACCTGCCACACAAGATCACGATAATCCTCCCCGGAGGATCCAGTTTCGATTCCTAATTAGGAAATGAGTGAAAGAAAAACGGCTACTCCGCTTGTTCAGCCATGCGCAATCTCGCCAGCACAAGCTAAAGCGATCAATAGACTTTAAAAACCCAGAACGTCAGAATCTTCCACCTGGCAAAGTGGACGCGAAACCAGTTACAATCTACAGCCACCGCAGTGCCCTGTGACATCGGTTTGACTTCACCGGTTAGGCCTCAGATATTCCTTCGCTCGAATCGAATGGGCATTGATCGAACTACCGAAGAGAATACGCATTCTTTCCATCCCGTTGGACGAACCAACTCCGGTGGAAAAACTTTGTAGCGCGTACGACGTGCCACCGAATGACCCGGCCCAAGGCAATTGCAGAAGAAGCAAACGTGCCAACATTGGCATTAATTTATTCGCATCGTAATCGTTGCGCACAGCATGGATGGGTGCAGCGTGCTGTAGAGTGAGAAAATCAAAATGTCTCGCTAATATGTGTGTAGCCAACATGGGGCCTCTTAACACTCTCGTTCCAGTGGTGGGACGCTGAGCACGTTGATTTATTCCTGCGCACGTTTTTGTCGTACGAAGGTGCGCGTGTTTTATTTCTATCACGTTGTATGCCGGGCAGGAACTTGTTTTCCTTAAAAACTGGCTGGCAAAGTTTTAGTAGTAGGCGATAACAGCATTATTGTACATTTCCGGTTTGGACCTGGACTCAGCGTCCGGGAGAGAATGTCGTAATGGATTTGTTGTCTTGCAAGCGATAGGGTAAGAGTTATTGACCAGACGAATGGTTTATTGCTGAGGTGAGACGTTTTATTCTCTTGCGGAATTCGCATGAAACATGAGTTCAGGTTTTGGTGAACCTTCGTCCGTATCTGAGAAGCCGATGAACTTTCTAAACATTGATTTTGATTGTGCCGACAGTGCAGAAGGCTGCCGATGATCAAATGCTGAATGTCAGCAACATTATCCGAGGGAGGCGATAGTCTCTAACAGCCGTCAATTTAAAGCCACGATCACGCTTGATCGGGTGCGATATTAGAAGGCTCAATTTGCAGACCAGACGCTTCACGATCGTTCATGACAGCGTAAGAAGTGCAAAGTATCTAGCTCTAGCTTAGCTTCCTGGTTCCCTGGACGGCACCTAACCCTGCGCCCGCCAGCGATCGAATCGATCGACCGATGTAGAACATTTTTAATCGCAAAATCGATCCAAACGCGGCGCAGAACCTTTCCGCGGCGATAATTTACACATCTTCACATCTCAAACAAGCGCTCGATCACCGGCCAACGTCTGGCGGTCAACGCTGCTGCTGGCAGACGGAAATGCTTCAGTGGCCGCCGTAAGTACATTACTTACACTTGGCTTTATGCGAGCGTTCTACGCGTTTCTCTCTGAGCGCGCTGTTGCATCGCAACCGTCCGTCTGCAGGCGATAAATCGTAATGATCATGAGGCGATGCTGATGTCGATCATTATTCAACGTGCAGTTTGCGGTACGGTGCATCAGTTACCAGAAGGCACGGCGTGGTATCGACACCGGGACCGGTATTGCTTCCCGCGGTAGTTGCTACAACCGTTTGTTACAGTGTACTGTTTTATTTATAGTCTTGCGCGTGGGGAAAACAACATAATAGAGCATTGAGTTTAGTGCGCGGACTCAAAAGGTTTATAAATTTATTTAATTTACTTTTATTTACCCAACAAAACGTGGCGGATGTTTCTCGTCTATAAAAAAGTCTCTCGAACGTCTCGAGACCCGGATCACCAGTCAGGCAGGGGATACGCTAATTTGTCTTACATCGACATCATCAGCAACGCCTTGCCAGACATCTCCGTTGAAGATCGCCTCCCGGGCACTATGCTTATTATTATTATTATTCTTTATTCAAATTGTTTGCCTCAAGGGCTTTACAAAGTCAATTTATCTTATAACTAAACATACATGACACACAAGGAGGATATAGGGAGCAGACAGAGATGGCTAGTGAGGAAAAGAAAAACAGATTTTAGGATAAAGAAGACAAAAGACGGGAGCGGAAACAATTAATGGAGATATTGTGGTCAAACAGATCACCAACCGAATTGAATGCTAGTAACGCGCGCATCCATGGATCGCTCTGGGAAAAACCGCGTACGACAAAAAGGGATAAGCAGGGGAGGACGTACGCGTAAGCGATGGGAGGGGACATATAAAGGGATAGCTGCCAGAAGGGCGGGGGAGTCTATGTTGGAAAGTAGGATGTTGGCAATAAATAACTTGCGAGCATGACCATGACGATCTTCCAGCTTAACCAAACCCAGTAGCTGGCACCGCTCCGAATAAGAAGGTAAGGTTGTGCTGGGGTCGTTCAGTAAACGTCTAGCGGCTATCCGCGTGAATTTCCTCTGCACCCTCTCCAACCTGTTCATAGCGGTGAAACCATCAGATTCCGTTCGGACATCTAGGCCTTCCATAAGGTACTACGCTAATCATGGCCATCCATCGAAGCCATCGCCTATGGGTGGCTCCGTAGATTCCCGTGAGATGGCAAATTTACCATCCACCAGGGCCATCGTCAAGCATGGGAAGTGAGTGTATTGCATTATGAAACCAAACCAACACCAACACCAATTGCATTGAATTGTTATGCGCGATAATTGCAGTCCATTGCCAGCGCCGGCTCCCAGGCCCAGTTTGTGGGTGAGCTTGCCGCAGTGCGATTTCCTCCGCGGACTATGGTTTGCCGATCGGGGGACGCTATGGGTCCGATGTAGTACCTTCCTGGTGCTAGCTAAGCCACGGTTTTGTAATCGTCGCGCAATCGGTCGGATTTATGTGCATCGCTGTTGCATACACAATTCACATAGATTGAATTGAATGGGGTAAAAGATGACGCTGCGAATAAAGGATTGTTTATAAATCTTTCGCTTCGGGGTTTGGGTGCAAAAGTGCTGCAAGCAGCATTTAAGCAAATCTTTAAAAGCTCGTTAAAAAAATGTTTGTAAAAGTGAATACATTAAAATGGCACAAAGGAACTCTCGCCTTGAATTCGAACTCTTTCATGAATTGCATTCGAAGTCATCTTGAAACCCGAACAAGCGAAACGTATAAGGAAGCTTGCCATTGACACCTTTTGCCAGGGTTCGGTTCAACCCTGTTCCTACGCGCAATAAAACATCAAACCGGGTACGGGGTTTCTCGGATACTCTGTAGCAGGCTGTGCGTGGCCACCGACAAGGCCACTTACCTTGTCTTGGTTGGTTGAAACACATCGGAACGTAATGACAGTCGCGCAACATCCTACTCCTCCCCCCCTCAAGGAGTTCTTCACTCCCTGGGAACCTCGATCTGGGAAGGCGAGGTTCTAGCCGTTGTGTAGGAGCTCATCACCGTATCCGTCACAAAAGTTGAAAGGGCGGTTGAAAATGAATTGCTTCTGACAAGCCCACGTCGTAACGCTCCAGTAGGTCCGGACGTAGACACCCGAGATCGATGCATTAATCGCAACCGGCACCAACCTTATCCGGTTAATAGGGAGAAGCTTTAGCCCGGGATTTGTTGCGAAAGAGTTGCACCCAAGAAGGGCAAGCTGTCAGTATTGTTTGCTCATCTGCGGAAGAGCAGTTCTTGTTAGGTGTCGAACCATCTTTAGTCGATCCGGACAGGCAAAGAAAGCGGTGAGAAAGAGTTGGGGATTTTTGCTGTTGAGGCGAGACATCGAACCGGAATCGGAATAGGCTAGCTGGAGAATTTATAACTTCCCCCCCTAGTTTTTTTTAGCACACGCTGGTTGATCGAAGGTCACAGTAAGCCTTCCACTTATTTGGAATCGCTGTCCAGGAATGCAGTTACAAATGGCGCCCACGGGTTGTTGCATGTGGTGGGTTGCATTTTTCTTACTGGTTGGTTTGTGCCGAGCTACGGAAAGCTAGCCACCGGGAAGACAATCCATTCCATGTCGGGTTGACAAATTGAAATGGTTATTAAGTTAGGCGCCAAATGGTTCCCTATCCATTTCCCAAGATCACGTTTCTCGTCGCGCTCCGGCTCTCTCGCTCTCTCTCTACTTGGGGCTTTCATGTTAACACCGTTGACCCTTTATGCTGCATTCTTGAAGGGTGCATGCTGTGTCCCGGTGGCTTTAGGTCGCGCTGACCATAAAACGTGTACCACCGTGACAACACCGTCCGTGATCAACTCCGCATTAGATGACAAACTAATCCCGGAGCTGGAGGCTGTCATCACCTCGATCGTTTCCCCACACTGACACACAAAGGTACAGCATTAGAGGCAGAAATTAAGCGACAGCCCCGAACCGTCATGATGATGTTCTCTTTTACCTCTAACATTAGGTACCTCGGGCTGTGCTGTCGCGCCGCACCATCTTCGTGTGCCGGTGGAGAAAGTTTTGCATGAGACCCGCAACGCCGACAAGAACCATATGCCTGCAGAAAAGACATTTCAACACTCTCCAACGACACCCTTTGAATGTGGCCTGGGTGTTTTTTTTTCTTCTGGTGTCATTCGATATCAAGCACAAACAAAAAAAAGCAACTCTACCAGTACAGAATAATTGGTGCCGCCGAGTCGCACCAGAGAGGTGAGTCAGCCAAAGCCATTCAAATTGCTCATTAGCGCGGCAGCTTTAAGGGAGAATTGTTCGCCGGCGAGATGGAAGAGAGCAACAGATCACATCTTGGAGGTATGTTGGGGTTGAACAAAAAAAAACCTCGGCATTAAGACACACCTATGAAAAGGAAGAGCCTTAGGCGGGTTGTGAAAGAAAGAGTCTTTTCGTACACATGCACATGGATGCTGCCACGGGCTTCAGTGAAAGTAGTGCCTGGTAGTGAGGGAAGCCCGTACGGGGATGTACCGGGGAGGGAAAGCCGTTCAGCGAAAGTGAGTTATAAGCAACCGAGCTGTGTTTTTCCGTGTCCGGTCGAGATAGAAATGACAGAAGCCATAGGAAACACTACCGGCCGAGGTTAGGTGATCCATACCCGGGTTGGGTTTTGGCATAGCGGGGAGAGAAAACTTTCATTGACCGGGTGTCCGGGCTGTGGTAATATAACGAACAAACTTCCCATTGTTAGTGTGCATTTTCCAAATTAACTTCATTTTTACTATAAAAACTATCTTTATGTGATTAAAAAGCAGAAATACCCGTAGGAATTGCTTAGGAGAAATAAAAAGACTTCAACAGCCGAACAGGCGAGGAACCCTTTTTTAAGTTTTTTATTGCAAATAAGCAGTTTCTTGTTGATGTTTTTCAAACATCTCGATGAGTTTTTAGACTTTAAAAGAGCTACATAGCTATAGTATAACGTGTAGTAATTACGTTTTTTAGAACCGAGTACCGTTTTGTTTTTGCATGATGTAAATTGATGGGAAGATTCTTTGAGTTGAAGCAGTGTTTCTCCTACCATAGGTTAGTTTGTAACGACCAATTCAGTTTCCGTCCACTTGTTGGTGGAGATTACGGTTAAAAAACTGCGTGAAAATGACACTTCAAGGTGGATTGTTATTACTTAATGTTGAGGGACAGTTTGTTACACGATTTTCACACTCCACTCAATGCTATCACTAAGCTATCATCTAGCAAAAGGGGATAATCGGCTTCATCCAGAAAAAAAACTGTCCATTGGCAGGAAGTACCGCGGAGATGACAGCAAACAACGCCGTTAAATACAAGGTGTTTGCTTGACTGCAATATAGAAGTCCCTTAGAGAAGAGAACTTTCCTGCAGATGATCTACCCGTGACGGAAGGATTATAATTAACAAAACATACTACACAATCGTGTCATTGTCGCTGATGACAGCGTCACAATCGACAGGGACGTTTGCGAGCGCTCGGAACCATAATTACGCACACCGTCCCGGCTCGTGATGAGTACGTTCGATGCATTTTAGCTAAGGAAAAAAACACACACACACACAAACATCGTTTTCCCAGACATCGGCACGACGTTGAACGGCGGCACAGAAGCGACTGAGAATTTCGCTTTTACTTTACCGAACGCACGATCGTCGCGAATACGTGTGTCCATGTCCAATGCACACATATCGCAACGATGGCACACACATGGGGAACCACTCCCAACTGCAATTTTGCTTCCAAGAAAAGGGGCAAGAATGTTCTTCACCGGCTAATGGACCGGCGGATGCAAGCGTCAAGGGAATGGGCTCTTCGAGCCGTGCAAAATGAAGCAAAGAGGAGCAAAGGGAAGAGAAGAAAAAACCGTCTGCAGTTCCCCAAACGGACCGAATGCGGTACCGAAAAGGAAGCGATAATGCGTCCCGAGCCGGTATAAATCATGCCTGCCATATTTCCAACCCCGGTACGGTACGTTGCAATACGTGACGATGACGGTTATGCATCCGGCGATGACCGACCGACTCTGTCCGGGTGATGATGGTTCGACGCATGGCCGCTAGTAGATAGTCACCCTGCGTACGGATGGGGCATGGATGGCTAGAAGCGATAAATCAAAGCACCGGCTGCTGACGAACCGTGCAGAAGTTGGACCCCGGGCCGGTGAATGTGCATAGTTCGCTGGAATGCCGGTGGTCTTACCGTACGGATGCGTACGGATTGGTATGGAATGTGTGACAAATGCAGGTAAAGAAACACTTTCCAAACTGCGGCTGTGAGCGCATTTTTCCCAAGCATCCAGTGAGGAGTTGGAAATGGGAACAAAACAACAGGAGAGTTTGAAGAATTAAATGGCTGGTTTGGTATTAAGTGGAGTAGCTGAGTTGAAGAATAAGTTTAAATTTTATCACAAGGTTTCACTGGACTTTCTTGAATATTAGTCATCCGGTTATCCGAAACGCTTCCGGTGTCTAGATGAAATCTCTTGTCTTCGTTGTCAACAGAGTCCAGAATTTGCAATAGATTTCAGATGTTCTTAAAAAATGTCCACTTAGTCTTGAGATCGAAAATTGACATGAACATTACAAGTTAAAATATGCAGTTCGTCAGCTGATCATCGAATTGAAGATCGATACCATCAGACAAAACACAGGAAAGACACTTAACGTCCAAAATGAGAAACTTTGCACTCCAACCGGTATGGAACCGGTATTCGTCGCAATATCTCATGCCGACCAACCTCTCCGATGAGGCAATCCTGGCGAAGAGAAATCAGCAGTAGAAACCGATAAGAAACCATCCGGCTGTAGATGTTGAATAGCAGTTTTCGGTTCCGGGACCGGCCGCATGCATTTCCGCCCGATGATGTCACAGGCAATGTCAACGACGGTCGTCCCAGTCATCAGTACGGTGCTGATGACCATGTCTGTGCACGATTGACACTCACCAGCTAGCTAGTGTACACGCACAAGAACTCGCCCAGCCGAGGCGTTGGTGTTGGTGTGCAGCTTTATCGATGTTTTCGACCTCCAACGGCACGAGCGGCCTGCCGATGACGCCATCTCCGCGCGGGTTTTATTTAATCTCCGCCGAGACACAAAACTCGAACGAAAAAGGTGGCGGTGGCGAATGTTTGTCCGGTGCTTGCACAGCGAACCGGTTGGCGTACTGCTGAAACGGGTGTTACAGTACCAGCAAGGCTTCGAAAGGTTGCTCCTGCCCGGGATAAATCGGTGGAGGGACACCGAATTTCATTCACGGACAAACGACACGCCGTACATGGACGTGACGTTTGCGACCGTTGTTTATGGTTGGTGTGTCTTGCGTGGCGCAATGAGTCAATATGTATGCCCCAAACACACATACACACAGAGCGGTTCCGATGCAGAGTTTTAGTTTGCCGAGTGGAATAAGAACCGTCTGGGTTTGTTGGTGTGAGTATGGTGAACTGGTGAATGAGCCAGTTTCCTTTTTTGGCTAGATTATGGTAATGAGACAGTCGGTGTGCCGAGTGGAAAGCAAAGAGCTAGCTACTATTCTACCAGCTGGTGACAAATTGTTAAACTCTGAAGTCGTCCGTAAAGGCAGGCGGAGTAGGACAAACGGTCGACAAAACGTGAACGCTCATGGCGCAACTTGAGCGAAGCAGCTTAAAGCTGCTTTATGTCGAGACACGTTCGTGAGAGAAAATCTGCGTTGAAGTGCACAACAATGGTGTTGTCCTCGACCTTTACGAGCGCCAAAAAATTGTAGCCATTCACTCGACAAAAAATCCGCGGCCTATACTTGCGCTACTCCTACGCAACAGATCACGAAGGTTGACGATTACTCGTGCCCAGAAGAGACAGAATTTATTTTGTGCAAAAAAGGCAGCTTACCTTTCGCTTCACAGCTGGCCACGGTCAGCGCTATGCTGGCCAGCGCGTACAGCAACTTCAGCTTCATCATCATCACGGGCGGTATTTGAACTTTACTACCACTGCGCCACTTGGAGCGTAGATCACCAGTCTCGGGAGCTTCGTTTCGGCAAAATTTGGGATTTGGGCACAATTGAATGCACGGCACACTGACACACGAATACAGGCCACCTACACTTCCCCTGAGGCAACTGGCCACACACACCTCCACAATGCTCGATCGAACGATTTCGATGCCCGGGCTAAGCGACGAACCCTTTCGTACTACTAGGCACTGCTGGGCGTTTGAGTTATGCAACGGTTTCGCGATCACTTCAGCCGTCTTTAAACGGCCGTTAACGTAAATGCACCAAACAACCGCCGACCGACTTAAGGGCACACCTCGAACGGGTGCGACGGGGCCAAGTTAGAAAGGGCCTACGGGTGGCCTTTTTTTTGCGTGCTGCCTATTTCACGTTCACTCACTACACTTACTACACTTTGGGGCTGGAAAGTAGAGGAAATTTTTGAGACGGGCTGGAGCTATAAAACGGAGCGGGTTATGTGATCGATGTTATGAATTGATTTGTAGCGGTCTTGCGGGAGCTTCCTTTTGACTGATTTTGCAGCTCGACAACTGTTTAATTATGTAAAAGAATTGAAAGCAAAATGCAAAAAAATGGCAAAAGATAGTGGTAGAGCTTGAGGCTTCTATTTAAAAGACCTATGGCAAGAGAAATCAACGCCAGCCGTAGATATCGTGGCGCGATTCCCGAGGGAAAACTTTCTAATAACTCTTTACGCCGCGCAGCACGATCGAAAGCCGGGAAGATCACTGACGTTTTTGCACTGTTGTGTTGGTAAGATCATGCAATTTTCCCGGCTCCTAACATTCGAACCGGAATACTGCGGATAGGACTGAGCAGACAAGTGTTCACTACACAAAATAGTAAGCTATGACCATTAAAACTCTAGTCTGCACCAACACACTAAGCCACAGCTACCCGAGGCAACCGTTTCTGTTGCTGTTCTGGGTTGCGAAAAGTGATAAAACCCTATATCACGCGCCGACCGGGTGCAGTAAACACTAGCGCTCACACACTGCCACACACTCAACCACAGCGATCTTTACGATAATTTGTGTTTGCGGTGCGAACAGCTTCCCATAGAGCCACGCAAACATCAAACAATCGTCCCCGAGAAACACTATCCACCACGAGCAACAACTGCAACAACCACTTCCATACATTTGTTGGGTGGGGGGGCGCCTTCCAGATCGCGATCGCGGGATCGTGTACTGATAAATTCAAGCGGCCCCGGAACCAGCTCCCCGACCTTCTCCGTATAGCTTTGCTGCTCACTTCAAGATGTTCTTTCAACCGCCTGTTTTTTGCACATAGTGATAACACCACTACAACCACAGCGAGCTAAAGAGTTCCCCCACCTGGCGGTGTGGAGCACAGTATGATAGCAAACCGTGGAAACACAATCAACACCCAACGCCTTCACAACGAACGGGCATGAAAACCTCCAATGCCTACTACCTTTGCGTTTTTCTTCTTGTTCAACTCTCGCTTAGCATCAATAATGCAGCACGAAACCACAGACAGACCCCCGGGGGTGGCTTACACCTCACAGCACAGGAACAAGCACAGCAAACGCGCAACGCGGCCTCTCGGTGTAACGACTCAAGCTGTACTGAGTCGGAGTGGAAGACGGTGCTCGCGCCTTTAGCGATCGCGCGATCGCGAGACACACGGAGAACGAAGATCAGACGATCGGACGCACTGTGTGTTGCAGTGCTGCTGCTGCTGCTGCTTTGGAAAGTGTTGAGCTGTGGGAGCACAACAGAAGAAACAAAAGAGCAAAGATCAGCATAAAAAGAGAGGGAGAGAAGGAGAGATGTAAAAGGCGCTCCAAGAGGACCACTTGATCCGGTGTCCAGTTTCGGTCACGGGATAAGAAAGGATCTGCCACGGGCGGTTTTTTTTTATTCCTGTTCGATCTTCTGGTGATGTTATTTCTGTTTTCCTCCTTTTTTGGACGGTGTAACTCTTAAGCAATCAAGTGGAAAATTGGTAGATTAGCTAAAATATTATTTACTTTAGATTTCATAATACGAGACTAAAGATAATGTTGAAGATCTTGAGAAAACGAGGATATCGTTGGATCGATCAAGAAATCTATTCTGCTTCACTTTTTGTCTATTCTGATGGAAAGGTAGCCAATATATGTTCGGCAATAAATCTCTCCTTCGTATAGGCTCTACAACCTCGCGAGGTCCTGGTCTGGCCTTTACTGGCTTCCTTTGACTTAATATAGCTAGCACGGTTATTGAAAAAATATTTTTTTACACATCGCAAATTTAGTATATGATCAAGTGTTTTTACTTTCATCCAAAGATTCGGAAACTTCTGAATTAAAACAAAATTATAGTAGATAGTTAAGGTTTTTTTCTTCTTTGTTGGCCTAACGATCTCCTAGGTCATGCCTGCCATTATTGCTGGCTTACTAGACTTATTGTTACCGCACAGTTAGATAGTCAGTCCTCCCTATGGAAGAAAGGCCTAGATGGGATTTGAACCCCGATCCTGAGAGCAGAAGAAGCGGCCGCTCAGGGCCTCTTTGGTCACGGGTGAGGGAAATCCTGTTGTTCCCTCTAAAATCACAATTAGAGGGGCCTTTAAATATCTTGACCCACCACTGGTCCTGCCGTGTGAAGACCGTCTTAGTCTCATCTAAGGCGCCATCGGGCCGCCCCAGATAGTTGGTGTAAGGTGTTATTGATATTTTGAACAACTTCCTTATATGAAACCTTATAGAACTGTTAGGCAATCTTATTGTTATGTCCATCATTGTAAGTGCAGTAATATAGGGTATCGTTCCGTTTCATTCCGAGGTTTGTTGTGCCTTTTTGTTATTATATTTTTGTTTTCGTCGGTTTGGGATTCGTATCTCATACCTCTTCATTAGCACTACAACCTCGAAAGATCTCGGTCTGCCATTTCTGGCTTCCTGTGAGATGATTTTATCCGTAGAAAGGTATTAAGTCTTGCATTTCTTTCTTCCAAGACAAAAAGATGAATCAATTTTAAAATAAAGTAATATAAAAAATTTTATAATAAAATATTAAAAAACTCCATAACAAAAAATATAACCAAGCATGTCAGAGATAAGACTAAAATCGAGCGAAGATGCCTTATCCGGTCTAGTTGTCTAATTGGAGTTTAGCAAAAATACTAGACTAATCAAAAAAGAGTCATGATAACCCCGTTACAATACTATCAAGTAGTTGGAAAAATTTAAATCATAAAAGTAAAAACTATATTAAATAGGATTCTTTGGATGCAGAATCCAACCTTCACATCGTCAAACCTTAAGGGTTTAATGAACCCCACTGGACGGACTGCCTCTCCAAATGGCTTCCACCACCAACTTTTTCTCATTTGTTTTTGCTTCTTCAAGGAGCCGGTTAAAATTTGAAGTCAACAAGAGTTGAGCAAATAAATTGAATTGAATGCTTCGTTTTACGTTGAAATTCGCGAACGATCTCAATAGCATCGATATATCGAGCTTGGTATTGAAACGGGAGAGCCGAACGAACAGAATGGGGCCATCAAAGGATACCAGCAGAAACCAGCTGTCTCCTTTTACTGCGGATCGCAACAGATCGCCAACCCCCTTGGGTACCACGGTCGATGAAAACCTGTTTCAAACCGTCGGTGGTGTGTGTGGGGATTATAAAAGTTGTTAATTTTTTGTTACGATCAAGGACAACGACACTACGACGCTGGAACCCGTCCTGCAGAACGGAAGAGGCAGATTATTGCTTGCTGGAAGTGCTTTTTGGAAGCATAGTAAAATGAAAAAAAAAATACCTCCAGATGAAGCTGAAAGGTAGCAGAAGCATAATAACTTCACTCGTAACCACTGAAGCGCTTATCTCATTTGATTACGATGCGATTAGCTACGAATTGCTATTACCGTGGTATAATTCTACCATCCGCCTAGCTCCATACGCCAATGAGTAATGAGGGAGTTAGCTTTCAGGTACTCTCATGCTTAGTTACCTCGACTGCTAGAACCAGACGGAAGAACCCAACCAAGAACCGATGCAGAGACACGAACCGAAAACAAATAAAGCTCGACAAACATACGATAGCATGAGTCGTTAAAAACTCCGGACTAAGACTTAAGCAATGCGAGGTAGATATCATTCTGCTTTAAAGCCGAGATAAAATCAGCGACCAGAACAGGTCCACCCGGGTGCCGTGCATGACTTTAGTTAAAACACAGCGCTGTGTCATCCCAGCAATCACCTGTACCGTTCTGCAGACGAGTTACCAACACATCGCACACATGGCCCGGGCAAAAACAGTAGGTTAAACAAGGTTCAGGCATCGAAACCAGGGGGTTTTTTTCTCATGGACCACCGAACGGGGATGTCGGCGGTTTAATCTGGCGGCTTGAATCTTGCCGACGCTCCGAACGAATCCGGATGATCCGCTAGAACACAAAACGGTTAACATATTCACATGCACAGTGCACGTCGCCGAGAACCGGGCCTTCCCGTCGGCCGTCCACGCGTGCCTGGCAGCCGAAAAGCAACCGGAAAAGACCTACATACGGGGGTAGCGTACAAGCAAGTACACTATTAACACAGTTACTGGATGATCATGCGCATCACACGTGTTCCGGCCCTGCCCAACCAGGCCCAGCCGTGCGTCCAAGAACCTTTGGGATTGATCTTAAGAGCAAGTTCATTTAGTCGTAATTGTGCACGATAAAAGTATGTGTATTATTATGCTCTGCCTGCGTTCTTGCGTTCTTCGCCTTGAACTTGGTACCACGCTCAGTGGAATACAGTAATTAACGTGTGTGAGTGTAGGTCAGTGAAATTTTAACCTCTCACTAACGGTAGTGGAAAGAAACGTTTAGAATCAAGTGTTTTCTTTCAAATTTTCACTGAGCAAAGCGCTTCTGAGCGCTAATGGAATCAATCTCACTCGATCTTGTGAACGAATTTTAATTTAACTGTATCTTAATCCGATCCTTTCGCTTGTGCTTTCCATTCTAGTGGCGAAAAATCTTATTTACTTATCAGCATAAAATCAAACCAAGGGGCTAGAAAAGCATTGCCAAAAGCAAACAGAAGCCTCTGGTCTCTGGTCCCTCTTGGGTTTCTAGTTGTTGCGGTTTGTGGTTGCGCACCTCCCTTTCTATGCGAGGTATTGTTAGCAAGAATATGATTAATGATTTATTCTGAGCTCCCCACACCATACTCCAGTACATCAGTGAAGATACATTTGTGAGATATAGATGAAGTTAACCAAGCTGATGATGTCATTGTATCTCGTCTTTTTTTTTGGTCCTTCGTGTGGACAAGAATTAAAATTGTGTCATCTACCGTTATCAACTAAAGCTTGACCCTAAGAATCTTCCTTCTGGAAGGCTTTTATAGAACGAATTGAAATGAAGTATTTGCTTTAATCGGGCGATCTCGTGTGGTGTGTCATCTTAATTGTCTAACGTTTGCTTTGAGTAACGTTGACGTGACGTTGTTGCGAAAAAAATCCCTTTTACCTAACACGTTGCATAAATTATAATCCTCAGCGCGCTCAAGTCCAACAAAGGCCGAGCATTCTTGAGCGACCATTCCCAATTTGCCAGCCCGGTTGTGCATTGGCGTTCCGGTCGGTGATCGTTTTGGGTGACCACAGCGGCGTGTGGTAGAATTTATTTTTCATTTCCTTTCTTTTTTTGCTTTGTTCCTCCATCCGATTCCTGTTTTATTTACTCTTTTCTTAATTTTGTTGTTGTTTTATTTTATCTGTTGCGTATGTGAACAGGTATGGTGTGTGTCTGTATTTCTTTTCTTGCTTTCTTTTCGCGTCTTCCGAATTGTGCACGCTTCCTTATAAATAAAGCCGAACTTTTGGGAGAAATTCGCAAACGAAAATGTGAAAGAAATTCATTGGCTGACGAACGGGCCCAGCACATGACGAAGGCGGAATGGTAATCAAACTGGAATGGTATTGCGAACTACAATACTTGGGGCCGCCCCAAGTTAACGACACGTGTGGGATGTGGATGGGACACGATCAAAGTTCTTTGACTTTGGGGTTCTTGCGTACGTTTTGGAGTTGCCGTGGACACACTTTTGGCAAGGCCATTGAACTGTTTGCGAAGGATTGGCCAGTGGGGATTTGAAATCTCCTCGGTTTGTTGCATTTCGGGTGACTGGTTTTGTTGATACCCAACGGTGACCCAACGGTAGGTTGCAGAAGGAAACGGTTTGTAAATATTTTCTTAATTTTGATGAAGATGAAGAAATAATTTACAGTTTTGAAGATAAGTACACATGAAAAGAGAAAATTTATAGTCAGCGGAGAATTTCAAAAATCGGTCATACAATAGTCATCCACGCTACCGTATAAGTCCTACGTTGCGTAGCAACGGAAACGATTTCAAACTGAACACTTCAACCGCACGGTATAATCGAAACAGCTGTTGTACTTTTTAAACCGCTTGACGCGTGAATGTGTGTGACGCTACCTAATCAAAACAAACAAAAGTACGAATCGGATGCAGTTTAGTAAAAATGGACAACAAACCAGTCTATTGCTTTTTATGCTTTAAAAGTGAAAATCCTGCCAATGCAATTAGCTGTGATCCGCCAGTAGTTACTATTCTGTGTCGTCAGTTTTGGTTTTCTCCGGAAGAAATAGAGCGAAAAAGTGTGTGCAGTATATGCTGGACGTATGTGGATGAGTTCAATCAGTTTTACGAACAAATTAAAATGATACACCATACAGAAGAGCAGCAACAACTCGCATTGCAAGAGAATTCCATGCATTTCGATGATTTTGATAGAAAGGAGACAGCAGTTTTGCTGGAAGAAGAATCATCGTTGATTGCAGAAACGCTAGCGGTAGATGAATACCGCGATGCCGATCCTTTGATCAGCCAAGTAAAAACCGAAACAATTACCATTGAATCAATTGATATTGTGGATGTGATTAAAGAGGAGACAGGGAAAATAAATGCTGGATACGATAGCTATTCTGAAGAAAGCTTTCGAGAACAGGATTTACCAAACACTAGGCGAATATCATCCACTTTGGCTCGTCCCGGGTGTAACACATTTGAAAATACAACGGAAGAAAGCGGATGCGATGCATTACCCACCACACATCAGCAGGATGACCTTACTTGTACTGATTGCGCCAAATCGTATGTTTAGTATTGGTTGGCTTACATGCTAGAACAAATAATAATGCATTTGGCTTATCCTTTTAGATTCCCAACCGAACAACGACTCCAGCAACATTTCAAAAGAGATCATAAGCCCGGGTTGATGTGCGACATCTGTTCTAAGTGGGTTAAAACTAAGGAGGGTTTGCGAAAACACCAGCAAAACAGTCACTTCCCGCAAACCACCGAGCGCGTAGAGTGTTCCATATGCAACAAATGGTAAGCAGCGAGCGCGTAGCATGCCCGTTTACCATTTACCATAATTAATCTTCCCTCCACAGGATGAAAAACAATGGAAGCCTTCAAAAGCATTTGATCCGCCACCGGACGAGCGATAAGCCGAACATATGCGAGATCTGTGGCAAGGTGGCCCCAAACTATGCGGCTCTCAAAAGTCACAAGCTGTTTGTTCACATAAAGCAACGGACTTTCCGCTGTCTGGTTTGCAAAAAGGCGTTCAAACGGGCCTTTACTTTGGAGGTAAGCTTTTTGGAGCCGGTGTAATGCAATTAGATGATTATAGCTCAACTTTACTTACAGGAACACATGACGACGCACACGGGCAGCTCGCTGTACAATTGTCCGCACTGTACGAGAACGTTCAATTCATCCGCCAATCTGCATGCGCATAGGAAGAAAGTGCATCGGAAAGAGTGGGAGATAAGCCGCAATGAGTATGAAAAACGGTTTCGAGGGGAATAATAAGTGATCCTAACGAAATTATTCATTGGTTGTAATTAATTGGTTATTAATTCAGTAAATATTAGCATATTTAAAATATATATCGAAGAGCAGAAAAGTTTTCTGCACCGTTTGCATTTCTTTTCGGTGGAAGAACTGTTGATAAACAAACGCATTTTCAAACGGATAGCGAATGACAGCAGACGTCAACCCTTGAGGGCCAAGCATTCGCGAGTTATCTTCATTCATACTGGATGTTATTGGTAAGTTTGTCTACTCAAATCACAGCTTATGCATTATATGAAATAATTATTGAATATTTTTCATTTTTATTTCGGTGAAACAATCCCGTAAAAATCGCAATTCAAAAAATAAATGCACATTCGTCCATATGTATCTTCTACACCAGAGCCGATTGCGCTAAACGTCATCCCGATCTGACAGCACGTAAACAAAACGACATACATCCACGTATCGGTCCGGAATGGGAAAATAATCCGTGAGAAAAATACGCCAGCCCCCTTGTTCAACAGTTTGCAAATGCGATCTTATCAACGAATTAAGTGCGATGGAAACGAGTGCAGTATATCGCGCCGTGTGAAACCCTTGTTTGTGCCCTGCGTGTGAGCGCGCTTCGTTCTAAACTATTCCAATGCTCAATTCCGATGGCAGGTTACGGACATGTAGCGATGATAGTGGCTAGTTGCGGTGGTAATCATCATACATTCGGCGTGTGGTGCTATCGGTGCACGGAGTAGCAGCATAGTAAGGTTGCAATTGTATTTAGCGGGTAGCAGTAGTCGCAAGCAACACAATTTACGCGCGGTGTTTTGTGTGGTAAAAGCCAAAACGGGCAGGCGGCAGCACTCACTCGCCTGTACACACATCAGTCGAAAGGTGGCTTGAAAGCAGGTTTTTGTTCTTAGTGCGTAGCGCCGCACACGTACGTGTGGCGATCGACGGTGCGTTAGTTGTGGGGAGTATTTCAAATTTCGCAAGCGTGCGATAACGGCGTCATGCGGCCACGTAAGACAATTTTGCTCATCGGCGTGCTGGTCATCTGGGTGCTGATGACTTATCTAGCGTTTATGCGCTCCGTCCGGGTAACGGATGGTTCGCGCCCACGGCCCGCCTTCCCCAGCAAACTGATGCTGGAAAAGGTGCAACACTTTGAGCAGAATCTAAAGAGCTTTTCCGAGAACCGGCAGAATCTGTACCGAGACATCATAAATATTTTGCGCCGCGAGGACAAGGTACCGAGTGTTCCGGCGCAGGTCATTCCCGCCATACCATCACAAGAATCTCCCGGGCTCGCTAATGAGGAAGGAGAAACGTCGAAGGAACGAAGTGCGGTTGTTGAAGACGAAACGAAAGGTGTTCTCGGTGTACCCGCACCACTGGCACCGATCCCGGAAGCTGAAGATGGACGACCCGAAGTCGAGCGCATCTTGAGCAAATTTCAGCAACGTTATCTCAACAATGATCCAGCCTTTCCCGTGATCCCGGTCGTTGTGTTCGCTTGTAATCGCATCTCTGTCAACAAGTGTCTGGACGATCTGATACGCTATCGGCCAAGTCCGGACCAGTTCCCGATAATTGTGTCACAAGATTGTGATGATGAGGCGACCCGGAACACGATCCTTTCGTACCGGGACGAGGTGACGCTCATACAGCAACCGGACCAATCGGACATTCCCGTACCGCCGAAGGAGAAGAAGTACAAGGGTTATTACAAAATTGCGCGCCACTATGGGTGGGCGTTGCGGGCCGTGTTTGGCCAAGGGTTCGATTCGGTAATACTGGTCGAGGACGATCTGAGCGTGGCACCGGACTTTTACGAGTACTTCCTCGGCACGTATCCGATTTTGAAGCGCGACAAATCACTGTGGTGCGTGTCGGCGTGGAACGATAACGGGAAGGATGGATTGATTGATAGTACGGCGCATGATCTGCTCTACCGGTCCGATTTCTTCCCCGGGCTGGGCTGGATGATGACGAAGGATCTGTGGGACGAGCTGGAACCGAAGTGGCCGAAAGCGTGAGTTGAAAGGACCTCCCTAGAGACCTCGTTGCCTCGTTGTACTGATTAATCGCTTTAACTTTCTTATGATTTCAGGTTCTGGGATGATTGGATACGGCAGCCGGAACAGCGTAAGGAACGCGCCTGTATACGGCCCGAACTGCCGCGGACGCGAACTTTCGGCAAGATAGGTGTATCCAAGTGAGTAGAGCGAAGAAGCATAAGCTTTATACGTGCTGAAGGTTAATTTAATATGTTTTTCTATCATTACAGTGGTCTCTTCTTCGACAAGCATCTGAAGTACATCAAGCTAAGCGAAGAGTTTGTGAGCTTCACCAAAAACAACCTGTCCTATCTAGTAAAGGTAAACGAAGATTGCCTATTTGTTAATCTTATAAGATCAAATCTAACATTTCCCTTCGTTCAACACGCCTCTACTCCAGCCTGCCTACGACGACGCTTTCCTGAAAGCCGTCTACCAAAGCACGGTGGTAACGTTAGATGAGCTGAAGCGTGGCATGGTGATGACCCGGGAACCGATTCGCATAACGTACCACACCAAAGAACAATACAAACGGGCCACCAAGAATCTCGGCCTGATGGACGATTTTAAGGTAAGGACGGGCGAGTCATTCCACAGTGTAAAGGCGTGCGATTAAAATGGCGTGTCTGTTGTAACGTTTTGCAGAGCGGTGTACCACGGACGGCTTACCGGGGCATAGTTTCGTTCTTCTACAACGGGCAGCGCGTTTATTTGGCACCCAGCGCCAACTGGAAGGGGTACGATCTCACCTGGAGTTAACAGAGCGCTCCACTGCCCAGCCTGATCTAGCGGCGTAGCATTGTTATCGTTTTGCTGCGCAACCTGTTTCGAGGTGCATTCGCTTCCGTGAAGAACTGACTTTTCTTACCACACTCGCGCGGGGCCAGCGAAACACACACACACTCAGCAGACACATTTAAGTGGCATTTGTTTTAGCGGTAATCGTTGAGGTATGTTTAATTTGGGTCTCACAGATTTCAATGCTCATCACCAGCGGTAGGTGGGATGGCAAACTTTTAAAACGATTGCATCCGGAAACGTACGATTCGGTTCCCCTGTAGCGTTGACAGGTTTTAGTTAATTTTTTTCGTTGAAATCGAACAACACGTGTGAATCATTCCTAATGCTCTTGAGGTACTTGCAAATATAGGTTAAGGTTTTTGAAAACGGAAAAAAGGTTCATACTCCTAGTAAATTAATCGGTGAAGCTAACAGGAGCTCGAAGTGATTGAAACAATCAGCATACAGGATTAAGTTTATTGAGTTAGGTTATTTAAAATGCTATTTTAATGTTTTGTTTCAATGAAACGACACTACAGAAAAAAAACTGCTACAGGAAGCCAAGAGTATAAAGATCATTATTTTAAACCATTTTCTCATATCAATAGTATCCAGCTAATCTTTGCTGGCTGTAATTCAACGGCTTTTTTTTCCTCTGTTAAACAACTCACTATCAAACACAGTTCCTCGCTATCGCTTCTACCTTACGTTCCTTTTTCCGTGCAACATCTTGCAATATCTGTAACACCAAATCTGTTTCCCAACGCCCGGATCGGACTCGCTAAGCATGGGTTTGTGATGCAGTCTGGCGTGGTGCAACCAATAGATTGTAAGCAGCAGGTGCATAAAGAAAAAGAACACATACAGCGCATAAGCGCTGCAGCAGCTAGTCAAATGAGAGAGAGAGAGAGAGAGAGAGAGTATGTGATTATGGGGGGAACGACAAAAAGGGGACGACCAAACCAGAGGGTCGCCACAGTGCAGCTCAATAAAAAAAGATCGTCAGAGCTAAACACTAAGCCGAACACAAACAATTTGCGTCAACAAACGAACAAGCAAGCAATAGCTTTCGGCTCGCTCTTTTAGAACGTGTGCGTGTGTTGTGAGGGGTTTTAAACTAAATCGTAGCAAAATTGCATGACGTAAAACACCGACGGTAGGAACAATCGTTAGTCATTTGGCGGCAAGTGTTGTTGCTAGAGGCGTAAGTCAGAAGGTAGAAGGATAAATGATCATTATAAATGCTAAGAGTGCAACAAATCTCGATCGCGACACATGGCGCTACACACCGCTCATCCTACGCGCATTGTACGCGTCCGTGCGTGGTCTCTGTTGTAAATAGCGGCAAACACTGAAACGTGGTAGCATTTTTAACTATTTAGATAAAGAGGCAAACTCAAACACACCGAAACTGTACGTGTCAAATAGCAGTCGATTCGATTCGAAGGAAGATAAATCAGTAATTAGCAACAAATGGTCGCAACAATCATATTAGTGCAAAAAGAAGGGCATGCAAAAGAAACTAACCAAAAAACGAAAGGGAATGGTGTTTGTGTCATCTGGATATAACTGTGTCACCTACATCTTGTATCATGCCTACACACTGGTGAACAGCACATAAAATTGTGTGCAACGTTGTAAATAAATCAAAGCTCTGTGTAGCTCTCGTGTTACTGTATTTCGGGTGGTTCATTGCTGTAGCACAAACGGCTTGTTAGTTAATTTGTTGGAAGATTTAATGGACTGTATGTCTGCGTAAGACGCTATTACAGCGTTACTCTGTCCAAGTTAATGTGAATGCTGTGCTGAATAGTTACACCTACATTCAGACAAAAATGTCAGAATGGATGACAATGAGCCATATTGATCATCGCTCACTGAATCGTGACCAATTTCCTTAGTGCAGTGGAGGAACAAGTAAGAATTTTAGGTCTAGACCCTCCTCGTGACCGTATTTGAGATCTATAATTGACTCAGTTAGTATAACATTTTGAAGGTCTCTTCCTCGGCTACTAAAAAATGAAGCATCTTAGAGGAGAACCCTTGAACGAGGCCCCGTTTAAATGGCCTTCAGGATGACGATCCTTTAACGAGGCTCCTTGGTCGATACCCCTTGGACGAGGCCCATTCAACGTGGCCCCTTGGACCCTTGGAGGTCCCTTGTATGAAGTTCCTTGGACGAGGCTCCTTGGACAAGGCCCCTTGGACGAGGTTCTTTGGATGAGGCCCCTTGGATAAGGCCCCTTGGATGAGGCCCCTTGGACGAGGCCCCTTGGACGAGGCCCCTTGGACGAGGCCCCTTGGACGAGGCCCCTTGGACGAGGCCTCTTTGACCATGTCCCTTTGACCATGCTCCTTAGACGAGGCCCCTTGGACGAGGCCCCTTGGACGAGGCTCCTTGAACGAGTCCCAAAAACGAGACCCCTTGGAAGAGGCTCCTTGCACGAGGCCCCTTGGATGAGGCCCTTGGACGAGGCCCCTTGGACGAGGCTCCTTGGACAAGGCCATTTGGGCGAGGTCCTTTGGACTAGGCCCCTTGGACGAAGCTCCTTGAATGAGTCCCACAAACGAGGCCCCTTGGAAGAGGCTGTTGGGAAAAAGCTCCTTGGACAAGCCTTCTAGAAAAAGGCTGTGGAAATTGGTCCTTTAGAACAGGCAGCTTTAGAACGAAGCTCCTCGGAAAAGTCCCATTTCGAGGAGGTTCTGTTTACAGAAGATCTCCCTTGGACGAATCCTCAAAGCCTATTTTAACCTCGAATATTCAAAGATCAAAGAGGTTACTGTAAGAGAGAACCAGGGCACCTAAAAGAGCGCAATTTTAACACTCCTCGAATTCAAAGATCTCTCATACGTGGTCGAAGCTGAGAAAATGTACAAAACTTAAGTTACACAGTCGGTTTTTGCGCCTAAAGATAGTTCGGCAGTAGCAAAGTTGATCGTACTGCTTTGTCCTTTGAATTTTAAACACTCCCAGAATACAAAGATGGCGAGACACTTTCGTTGTATGTTAGAGAACGCCTAGAGGTATTCGTATCATCGTATTTATGAATATTAATTTAAAGTAATGGCAAACATATATAAAGCTGCAGTCCAACGAACCTCAAACGATTACTTCTACCGATTGGTAGGAATCTTTGTCTTAGTCGTCTATCCTAGTCAGCCAGCGGGATTTACTGTCACATCGTGACCAAATACTTCTCTCAAAATTCGGCTACAAGCTAACGAAGTTGTCTGCATCATTAGCCGGTAATTAATGTATGCTATTTATTTACCATAAGAGCGCAGCATCCATGCGAAGAAAATGATCTTTTCCTCACGATCGTTAGACACGCCCTCTTTTTCCCGATGCACAAGATGATGGCTAAAAGCAGTGTTCGGCAGCAGTTTATCTTGAGAGAGTTAAGTTTGACGTATATTCTTATTGGAAAACGAATATTTGAACTGAAGTGGCTCAAACAATTCTAGTTACTATGCTTAGTATTTACAACAAAATTAGAAATTTATTTTCGTAGAAGTCTGCAGTAATATTTATCAAACTCACAGCTGTTGACATAATTTTATCAGTTATGCATAATTTTATCAAATTTGTTTGTAAACTTTAAACCATTTTAAATTCATGCAACATTTATTTTTACAAAAAAAATGATTCAAACATTGGAATTTTCATCATCGTTTCTAAAGGTTCTAAAGAGGTTGTGATCATAGCATCGCTTCATCCTCTATTTCTTCACAATCAATTTCACTGGACGAATCCTGCTCACTGCCAGCTGCCAAACCATCCCTGCTAGTACACTCGTTGTTGTTGATCGAATCCGTGCCCTTTTTGCCGCCGGCACGCACACCGGCCACGATCGGCGATTCTGCCGCGCTGGATGTGGTTAAGCTTTCGATCATATTGCTCGGATTGCCAAATGCTCGCTCGAGATCGGCTATTCCCGAGCTGTTGCTATCCGTGGCCAGCAGTCCACCGTTCACGAGATCGTTTGGGTTAAACTTTGGACCAGGCATACCGGCGGCAGAGTAGTACGCACCGTCGATGAGATCACCCGTAGCGAGTGGCCTCAGGCCAAGTGGTTGTACTAGTCGGTTTTGCGGCGATGGTGAAGGAATTTTGTACGGAAATGCACCCGGTCCTGAAGAGTTAATTGTGGGGATGTACGCTCCTGATGGCATTCCGGGACGTGTGGCAAAATTAGGACCCGGGTTCATAGGGATTGATCCCGGCAGTCCTGGATATGGTCGAATGGCGGCTGGATGTTGCATACCGAGCGGTGGATGATGGTGGGGCGACGCTGCACCAGCCGAACCGGGCTGCGGACCGTTCAGAAGAAGCGATTGGACGGGTGTTGGTCCGTTTGGTGTTTGGCTGAACAGCCACAACCGATCTCCAACGACCATCGGTCGGGCGAAGCTTCCAATGCCGAGCTGGGAGTAGTAGTGTGAGGCCAGCGACTCTACGTCGGCCGTATACTTGCGTTTCCACTTGGTGCGTCGGTTTTGGAACCAGATCTTTATCTGCGTTTCGGTTAGGTGTAGCTGCTTGGCCAGTGCGGTTCGTTTCGCGACGGATAGATATTTGCCGCGTTCAAATTCCGTTTCGAGGGCTTTAATCTGAGCCGCTGAGAATGCTGTCCGGGGTCGTTTCTTTCGATCGTCGTGCGGTGTGAGACCACCTAAGAGTAGAGAAAAGAGAGAATAAAAAGAACGAAATATTTAGCAATAAGAGAAAAGCATTTACTGCTGACAGGTATAGAGTCATAAACTTTAAAAATTGAGCTACTAGAAAAATATTAAACTAAATAGAAACTCATTACACCAAAAAGACGCAAATAGCTTCCTCGCACCTACTTGCGTCACTTTGGGCGAAGGAATGTACACCGCCTTCAACATCTACTCTACCACGAAGACGATCTTTCTCACATCCTCTCCTCCGGAGCCGTTGATCGACAGTCGGTGACAATTAAGCGGCGTATTTGGAAGCAATTAGAAAACGATTAAATGGCTCTTTGGTGATGATTGATGAGCGGTACGACAGGTTTGTTAGTTTTTTTCACGGGCTTACATTTTAAACACTGAACGGATTTCCTACGGGTCGGATAGATTTTACGACGGCAGGAAAATAGACGATCGTAGGCGATA
The DNA here is from genome assembly GCF_013141755.1 of Anopheles stephensi. NCBI lineage: Eukaryota > Metazoa > Arthropoda > Insecta > Diptera > Culicidae > Anopheles > Anopheles stephensi. The sequence goes on along the minus strand of NC_050203.1, from coordinate 29,506,090 downwards.
AGTTATTGAGAGAAGTATTTAAAGCTTGTTGCCTAAAAATATTCAAGCATTTTGAGCCGGCGTGTCGCGTCGAGTGACACTTTGTTGTAGCAATTTCCGAACACCCATCAGTAGCACTGCGCAGTGAAAACTAATTAGCGATTCTTTAGTGATGCTGTGGTATTCTAAGCTTGTTGTTTTGCCTATTCTGCTATGGACGATATTGAATATTTATTAAAAGAATTTTTGTTTAATTTTGCAGCTCTGATGATATTAACACTTATGTTATTTACGTGCATTACTCATTTGTCTCTTATGTAAATAATGTAACCTTTTCAAGTATGTGCTACAGGAGATCATACACAAAGTAACGTTCATGGCATTGGTCGATGTAATCGAACTTTGATGCCAAGTAATTGAAAGAAGAGCTCATCTTCAACCTTTCATTCCTCATAAGAAGTTAGTAGAAGAATTATTGTGCTTTTTTAAAGTGTTTTTAAAATCTACTTAATTTGAAACGCTTTTATAGTTTCTCATTCTAGTTATAATTCATGAATTTTCCAATCACCTATACAACTGCAGGCCTTGCAATGACTTCTCTATCTCTTTCTCTCTCTCTCTCTCTCTCTCTCTCTCTCTCTCTCTCTCTCTTAACGACCCCTTAAGAACATGCCTGCAATTTCTGTCTTACTAGACTTAATGATACCACGTAGTTGGATAGTCAGTCCTTACTACTCGAGAACGGTCCGGATGGGAGTTGAACCCCAGGTCCCACCGTTTAAAGACCAGCGCCGTTATCACCTCTACCACCGGGTGCACAGACTTGTCTATTCCTCAATTAGACTTTAAAATTTTGAAAAGGGTATTGAAAATGTTTGAAACAACTTTTTGTATAATCTCCATTAAACTTCTCAAGATAACATTTTGCTTAAGTTTATAACAGTGAGAGGAGTCATGCCTGTGGCTGTCATGCTGTCGGAACGTACAGTAATTAATCTGGGACATGTTTTTGAACATGTTTTAAAATAATTATTCAGTATACATTGTAACGCTAATGAAACAATTGCTCTCAAAAGTTAACTTGTTTAACTATGATTAACTTTTTAAAGTTTTTTTGAATTTAAAGCTGAAACGGTCAATTATTGGAAACATTTGGGACTTCTGGGCAATTTTTTGTGAAAAATCGCCGACTGGAAAACGTAAGCGAATGCTGTGTTGTGGTTTAATAATTGGTGTCTATTGAACTCTAATCGCTTTGCGTTATGTGGTGTCCTGTACGCGTTCTTCTAGACGACCGAAGTACAATTATGCTATTAATGGAAACATTTTGACGAGCCTCGATGGCCGATTAAATGTGAGACCTAGGGGTATTATTAGACTAAAAATCGGAAGAAGCGGAAGCAGAGCATTAGGACTAGTATTTAAGATGTCAAAAGAATTTGAGGGTAATTTTCGCATAAAAGCTCTTTGCTGCTGTGTAGGCAAGTCCATTCGAGAATGCAGTTTGATCGTTTGGTGTCCTCATGCCGAGACATGGATAAACAGGACGGAAGAATCTCAAAACAAATGTTCTCGTTACTTTGTCCCTAAATTAAACTGGAGAGACAGAGCCAAGTTCGTCTAATTGATTAACATCTCTCCCTTATTTCATTTATAGAGCAAAGTTTTCAACAATTTTTAAAGTTAGGTACCGTAGGCAATGGTATCTAAATTTAAGTATCGAAGAGTAAACTTTCATCTACTCTACAACGCTTCTAGGCTATTATAATAATACGGCAAGTATTAACAATTACAACGACCTTTCAATCTAATACTCGTAATTGTATACCAATTTCACTAACAATTTATAAGATATTCAAATAATGCAATTCTTTCAATTATTTTTATTCATAAAATAGACGAAACGTTGATTTGTTTTTGTCTTAAAATAAATATTTTTTGGCATGATACTAAAACTAAAATTAAAACTGATCTCAATGGCTGTTAAACTATTTAATTTTTTGTCTGTAGTAATTAAAATCATTTCAATTACCTCCAGCGCTACCTTCGGAAGCAATCTCCGAACAGTTATCCATCGTATCCTCGTTGCAGCTAGACTCGGGCGATGAGGATCCCGCCCGTTCTTCCGACGGTGATCGCTCGTCAAACGAACTCACGTTCGGCTCACTCTTACTAACATCCATAAACTCAGCCGCAGACGAACTGTGTGTCATCATGGTCTGATAAACGATTCCGCTAGGCACTGCGGGAATAGCGTTCGAAAAGGATCCCACCAGCCGATGATCCAATCCACGATACGTTCCACCGGAAGCCGATGAGGATGGCGCAGCAGCACTGGCTCGATGGTCCGGTTTCGCGAGCAAATGTTCGATTGAGAAACTATTTTTCGCACGATTGTTTGCCGCCGGATCGACCGGGTGAATGGTGGTCGGTGTTGCGGTTGCAAACGTGGATGCCATCGCTGATGTAATGGTCGATGTCACTAGCGGTTTACCGAGGGAAGGATTGTTCATAGTACGGTAGTAATTCGGCGTCACTAGCACGAGCAGCTTTCCACCAGACAATCACTTAAAGATTTTCCACTTTTCACCATGAGTGTGAGTTAACGAATAAACATCTGTTGTTGGTTTCACTTGAAGATTCGTCACACAAAACTACGACACCCACCGCACGATCACTTTCCGACGTCCGTCTCGATGAGTTTTCCACGATCGACTGGGCGATGGAAAAGCAGAACGTTGTCGGCAGAACTTTTCCACGCGTGATCACGCAACGATCGAGGATGCACGTGTGGTTAAAAAGGTCCTGAAGAAAAGCTGCAGAGACAGCACTCGATGAAACCGCCCTTTTGCTACAGATCAGGGCTGGTCAAGCAAATTGAACCTTTTAATATTCTTCTATAAGTGATGACATTTAAAATTTTAAGTTTATAAATTCAAGTAAACAATTTAGTTGTAAGAAACGAACGAAATATTGTGACTTAATTTAAACTAATAGATAAGTATCACAGCTCCAATTGCCAAACCCTGCCTTTAGCCATCATCCTGCGATCGGACGGCCAAAAAAGGGGCGTGCCCTTCGAATCGTGCGTAAAAGATCATTTCCTTCGAGCTGCGCCGGGTTTCTGGTGAACAAGCACGCTTCAATAAATCATTTGCCTAATTATCCCGCGCGAGGAATTTTTCCGACGAGTAATATAGAGCGCGCGCGCGCTTTGAGAACCGATCCGGTCGATGGTTCAATGGGGGGAAAAATGAATCGGCAGTATTGAGGTAGAGTGCTTGGCGTTGGAACACACGAACATTATCAACGGCTCATTTCATCGTTAGTATCTCATCTGTTCGGGTTTATAGCGGCGATATTTACCTCGCTACGTTACGCGGCGCAATTGGGTGATCGGCGATCCTGTGACAGGGTTCCACCAAAAAGGGGAGAGAAAATAAATTGGTAAAATCTGTTTATTAACTCATCAGGAAGAGATCGGAATTTTAACACCCGGATTAGGTACGGGGAGGGATGATTGAGACAACGTACAAGTTGCAATTTAATGGCACTCTTAGTCGGGTGTCTAATTAAGCGATCAGTAGTACGTACGGAGGAGGATTCGGTCATGTGGGAAGCTGACGGCAGGATAGGCGACAAAGGTACGTTCGGAGTTTATTTATAGTTAGAATGAGGATAAATTTATATCGGAAAAAGGATGCTTTTATAGCATATGTTATAGGAGTTCAAGACCGCATTTATAGCAACGAAGTCCTCTCAGCAAAGGAGTCGTTTTTAAGGCATTCCTTCAAATTAGCAAACGATCATAGACAGGTTCACGCATCGCACCATAAATAAGTCACCTGACGTACGATCGAATGTCATTGTTGAGCCCGGTGTTCGGGCACTATGCAACCGGCGAAGCTAGGAAACCGAAGGAAGACAAATTATTCGAACAATTTTCCACCATTCGCCCATGGAAGCAAAGGGGTGAAGTGGCGAACGCGCCTTATGTGTGCATTTTTCGGTGTTCGTTTTATACGCATTTCCTGTCACCGTTTGCGCCCGAACGACTTCCAACATCTTCACGCAAGACTTGCCGGAGACTGGCGACTCGCGAGAAGATAAATTAACCGCAAGATTTATTTTTAATTTCAAACAAAGTTCTGACGATCGTTTCGAAGGCGGTTCCGTCCGACCGACCGAGGATGTCGCATCGGTGGTGTCGGCATTGCTCCCCCATTTTCTCGTTTTTCCATCGCTCGAAATGGATGCCCCGATTGCACCACCCGAAAAAGAAAAAACCCACCGCACAAGGAGGGAGACGCTCACACACATTAATCAACGCCGGAAAGCATCACGTTGGCGAGAGGCGTTAATTGTTCGGTAATTGGAGCATAATTGATTGCATTCGTCGACTTTTGGCTAAGTGGCGGACTTTTTCTGGTGAAAAAGTGGGGCCAGAATCGTACGTGGTGGAGAATTTGGTGGTGAAGCAGCGAGTCGGTCTTTGTCAATGAACCTTTTGCTGCATGAATGGGTTACGGGTAGGGTGACACCGATAGTGTTACGGATGTGTTTAATTTTAAGTAAATGGTAGTGGTTGTTTGACACACTTGACACCGCTGTTGTCAACAAACGAATCAATTACGCGTACCAACGGGCTGTGTCGAACAGGCATGGTGGCTTTGAGAATGAACGTTATGACTGCTGCTTTCATAATATGGTGTTTTTGGGAAGATAGATTTGGGGCTTTAATTTACAATTTGGTTGTGGAAGCTATGGTTCGCCGAGTTCGCTTATTGCTTGTTGATAACTCTACAATGAAAATTATATTTTCAAATTGGTTGTTTGAAACCTCTCCTTGGCTTAACGATCCGCTAAGTCATGCTAGCCATATACCGGCTTGCTAGACTTATTAGCATTATGCAGTCATACCACTGTTGTCGGTGTCGGTCTACTGGTTGACGTTATTTATACTGAAGTTGGCATTCGATAGTGTATTTTAGTCTATCCTACTCGCGAAACTGATTCTGAACATATTCGCACTTCCTGGATCCATGATGTTGTGGATGAGATCATACCGGCCGGATCTACACTAGTTACTCTACACTGTAACTGGTCCTATATGCGCATTTTCAGGTGTGTTTCATGGCAGCAACCTAGGTTCTTTACTGTTCCTGTTATATATTAGTCCTGGTGCCAACGCTATGCCTTAACACTCAGTACAAATAACGATCACTTTCACAGACGCTCCCGACAACAGTTAACATGAGGCTATGGGCTAGATGGGAAGCAGTGGGCAAGGATCTTCTTCAACGACCTCTTAGGTCATGTCTGCTATTTTTGGCTTGCTACACTTATACTACCGGGCCGTCCAATCAAGGATCTAGGCATCTTGCTTAACATTGATGCTTTCCTTTAAATATCAACTCGATCACGTCGTGGCCAGCAGCAGTAGAAAGCTTGGACTGGTTATCAATATGATCCGCGAGCTTCAAGACAAATAAGGCCCTAACGCAACTCGCCCTCAGACGCGTCTATAGACCATCGATCTTGGAATCGTAGGCTGGAATACCGGACCAACTGCATGCTCCTCGGTCTGCCTTTCTAAGGAGGGTTGAATCGATCCTCAATTCTTGACGATCGTATTGACTCCCTAAAGCTCCTCTACTTCCCAGCCAGATCAATTCGTTTCCGAACAATGCTAGGCCCTTAATTCGGCGCTTCTGATCCGTTTCTTCACATGTGCTGTGTCGTCAATGCCGTTCGGTCTAATCCATAGCGTGCGTTAATGTATCTATAGGTGTCGATCTTATTTGTGCATCGATTGCCGAATTATCCTATTAGACAGTCCTTTCTGCGGAGGAACTTATAGACTGGGAAAAACTTAGACACAATTTTCTTATTGAAGCACAAGTTTGATCCTCAATTTTAATGATTCTGAGATTTCTTCGAACTGGAAAGGACGTGAAGCATTAAATCTCATTTAAATCATCATTAGAGAGCAGAAGGCTCACCACACGATGAACTAAGAATCTTTAGATGCCCAAAACCTCACCAACTGATGCTGATGTCATCACACAGCCCACAAATGAAGCATTACTTCCGATGCCGTTGCGACCGATGACAAATGTGTTCGGTCGCGTATTTGGGACTAATGGAAATATTTGTAGCTCATCAGGGCGCTTGTCGGGTGTTCCTCCGTATTTAGATGCTCTTTTTTACCGAATATTAGAAACGTTAACATCCCTGCTTCGCGTGCGTTTGTGTGTTCGCCAAATATTCAAAAACTGCACGCTTCATCGCAAACGAGCCCAGAGGAAAGTACTGTTTGACATTCAATGATTTGTTGGGTAAGTAATTAACGAATCCTACGAATACAGGCATGGGAGCCATTCATTCCCATAGGGCTGCCTGGGTTCCCATCCACGATTCTCGCCCCAAAAATCACAAGGAGTCGCCGGCGTGGAATGTGTGAAATGTGCGGATCATTGAAATTTTCGAAAACAATCTGGCGCCATTTGTGGCTTATGAGGAGCGCCTGTAAGACTTTTCGGGCCATCAAGAGCATGCGAGCAGCCAAGGGACGGTGCTGGGTTTTTTCGGTATCATGTGGCAAGTGAGTGATCGCTGAAATTGCTGGGTTTTTATATTTCACGAGGAGATGTTAGATTTGACGAAGCTATTTTAATGAGAGCGCTGGTGAGAAATCTTTCTGACGAGTAATAATCGTTAATGGGGTTGGATTAGTGCCATATGCTTAATATGGCTCTTTCAAGCTTAAATATTTTCCTCATAGTTGTTATATTCCAGTCTCAATATTGTTAAAAATATTCATACCCACCTAACATATTATGGCAATTAAACATACGTCAACACGAACCGGATAGAAATCGTTTAACTTCCTGCAATCTCTCGCTCCCCCGGAATCGATAATGAATTCGCTCCCCCCCAAACCGGGGGGCACTAAATTTCCCTACAAAACACACATTTAACGCATCTCCATCGACCGATCATTCATGTCAAATAACTGTCCAAATATAACAAACTTGCCGCCATCCGCGCGGTAATGTTCGTTCGTCGCACCAGCACCACGGCTCACACTGGCTGCCGCACACCGGAGGGTACGTACGGGTGCATTGTCGGTTCCTTAGTCATTTTTCAAATCCACAAACGCATGCTCGACCCGTCCCGCTTAGGCCGCCGCACTGTGTGTGTGTAATTGGAGAACATGAGCGGTTACAACGGAAAGCATGTTCTGCCGCCGCTGTCTGTTGCCGTGTTGTAGCGCCGCTCGGTAATGTTGTGTGCCGCTCTCGTTCGGATGGGTTTTTGGCTTTCTTCTCAAACTGTTTTCCATGTGTAATGAGCTCAACAGTAGATGCTGTATGATTGGTGCCGATTTGCTGGGAAACTGTGGTAGGAAAATTTAAATGTTTTGAGGATGTCTTTTATTTTTTCCATTTAAAATTAGTGCATTAAATGTTTAAATCGGGATCGAAGATTTATAGTACGTAAATAAATCTACAACATGAAAGCTATACAATCATAACAGTAATCAAATTTGAAAGAAGGCGATCCATCAATTTTAGGTTGTTGAATTTGAAAGTGCCAATAATTCAGGCAAAAAATGCTTAAAACTTAAATTTTATTTATTCACACAAAAGTTGCATATAAAAAAGAAAATAAATCTTGATATTAAAAATCGAATACGTTTGGCGGGTGGATTTATTTATTGTGGTCGATGAATATCGGATTTTCACGCATCAGAACCGATTTGAAAATCCATCTAAACGGCTGTTCTGAAGCAATGCCGTACTATACGGTTGAGCGATAAAAATAAGTCAGGTTTTCATTATGGAAGCGGTCTAACTTCAAGGCTGTGGGCCACGAGACATTTCAAGCAGTTGAAATCGATGTCGAACTCTCGAATCGATGTCAGCAAATCTCAAAATTGCGATATTTGCTTTGTCTCCGTTGCTCCGTGTAGATAGTTGGCGAATCCTCCTGGTTCTCAAAAAGTAATCTCAAAGCGTATAAAATATACAAACACTCAGGAGAGCTTGAAATTTTCATTTTTAAATCTCCTGTGCCCCGAGGCCTTATTTCGTGGCAACATCAAAAATAGGATGAAAAAGAAACGAATTATTACTTCAAACATGCACCTATTTTTTATTAAATTCCTAACTATGTATTCGATTGAACATGCCTAAACCGGTTCATAAAGAAGTCAAAATTAACCAATAAACCAGGAGAAGTATTTTTCTAACATTTGAAATATATTTTCGATGAAATCAACATAATCATCTTTTAAAAAAATTGGTTATGACTATTGATGGTTTATAAGGACTTAATACTAAGTGTAACACATTCCATGTTGGTAAAACCTGAACAAATGTAGTCGAACCGAAGGGCGGCTACTCAACCTATGCTAGATATGACCATATAATTTAATAAGTCTCCAATAAATTTATAGGACAGTGAAGTGGATCAAAGAGTGAGAAAAAGTCTGTAAAGAAGATCAAACATTTAAATGAAGTGTCTAAAATTATTCCATTCTCAGAGTTATTATCATCGAAGAAAATAATAATTGCTTTAAAATTCATATGTTTTAAATTACTTTTAGATAAGACAACCAATTAGACAAACTATTGGATACATTTTCTAGAAAACATAAATAAACAAATATTTTCTTAAATTCCTAAAATTTACGATCACAAGGATTAATAACTTAAAACCCAACAAACCCGTAAATATTCCAATAATGCGTAACAAGTGACACTTAAATGGCACTCACTGTAGCAGGGGTCTCCTGGCGTTGCTGAGCATCACTGCTAATTGATTTATTATTATCATAAATCGTCGTAGTTGAACGTAGTGCCTTTGAGAGATGAAAATAAATCTTGATGTGGGTGGGTCTATCGGGTGGATAATTTTCTTTCCACGAACCTGTTGACTGCTTGAACGATAAAGCTTATTAGAGTAAAGTAAAGCGAGACTGTTAAATGTTTACTTTCTTCTACAAAATACACCCGGATAAATACTGATTAATCGAATTCAATTCATTTTAAGAGAAACCAAATAATATAAACTCCTTATTAAATGGAGTATTCCAGAGGCTCTTCATATGATCGTATTCGTTGTAATTTACAGAGAAGAGCAAACATGTTTAAAAAATCATGTACTCTTCAAAGCAAATGATGCGTTACGGAAGGGATTGCATGATAGACTCCTCAGCAAAGCAACCTGTCCCGTCTACCACGCACGACACTAATCGATCTGATTTATTGGCGGGCGTTCGGAGAAAACCAAGGGTTTTCCGGTCGAAAAAGGCGTGAAAGTGATCTGCACCAATCCATCGCCATGTTACGGTACGGCTGTGTAAGCTACGCCTCCAATTATGTTGATCCTGCGGTCCTGCATAATTAGGTCGTGCGCCTCGGTCGTTCAGTGGCTTTCAGTGATTTCGGCAGCAGAGTTCTGCCTTGGGTAGCTCGTATGTCACCGTTTCATTAGTGGTGTTTAATTACAAACATGAGAGATCGTTGTTTGTGGTTTTTGTGGGACATTGGGCTAGGACAAACATAGCAACCCTTCGAGAGCGGTGTTTTAAAGTGTGTGTGATGGTAAATAAGGACCAGCCGGGACATTTTTTTCGATTTCGCTTTGTTCTTAATTCTTTACAGCTGGTTGAAGAAAGTAGTCGCCTTGGCGCCGGATTAAGCTAGAAAAAAAAGTTCTTTACATGTTTACGGCCTACCAAAATTGATGATCAAGAATGTATAAATAGTGTTAAAAAAACCGTCCGTTTAAATTAAATCAGAAGCAGAGATTGCGGTTGAATTTAAAAATTTGAAATGATAAAAGAAAATACGGTCAGGTCGTCCTTCATAAATAAAATAAAAAGAAAAGTCAATTGAAAGTTTTCCTTTGCATGGGCCAACTTAAAATCACATCACTATTAGACCTTTTTGCTGATCGTAATGAAGATTAAAACAATCAGACTAAATTATAAATTATTTAAAAATAGTGCTCTCCAGTGCCTGGAACTAGAGAACGACAATGTTATGTCACGTTGCGCTCCGTGGAGCCAATTATATAATTATGATCAACGCGCTCAACACCTACCACCCGCTCTAATTAGGACACAATTCTTCGAAAAACTGACGCCCCCCCCCCCCCCCCCTGTTCTGGATGTGTAATTATGAAAAACATAACTGCAATGCGTGCAACTGGAAGCACCATCGGGCACATTCTTCTCGCAGATCGTGTGCATAATTTATGTTGCTTTAGCTGTTCGGGTTGACGATGCTGTAACTGGAGCATTCTGGAACGGGCGCACACGCATGCTTTGGCGGTGGGTGAGTGTCCTCTTTCTAATAGGTATATTTACACTTTTTTCACCGAGGTTTCTTTTTCTCGCTTACCCCATCTACTACTACCTTACGACCGGATTTGGTTGATTTCATTTTGTTCCAATAATTTATCTCATGCTCTCGTGGTGCACGTTCCCTCTGCTGCCCGATGGTGTATGGTTTCCGTAGTTCGATTCCTTGGAAGCGCACGATCGCGATGATTGTCAACATGTGGCATGATCTTGACGTGTGTGTGTGTGTGTGTGTGTGTGTGTGTGTGTGTGTGTGTGTGTGTGTGTGTGTGTGTGTGTGTTATTATTAGGGCCAACATAAAAAGGTGGTATAAATTGACCAAAACGTGCATACGATCGCACTGGAACGGAGGGAGAGAAAGAGTGAGATCGCTACATTTGTAGAGATGATTTCATATCGCGGACCGCGAACTCTTTAGCAATTTACTAAACGCCTTTGGGAGAGGGTTAAGAAAGGCGATAGAGCGAGCTCCAGCTCTACAAGCATAATTAGACTGTACTGAGAACGTGAGGAAGGGAGTCATTAATTAAAATATTTTTAAAGAGAGCTGGTTTATCCTTTTTGTAAGATCTTCTGCTGGGAGAAAAGTATTGGAATAGAATTTATGATTTTGTGACTTATATTGATTGAATATGCATAATGAATTACAACATTAAATCATGTCAAACTATTGTAACGTTTTCGTTGTGAAATTGTCTTAAAACAATCTTGAATAGAATAAGACCAAGAAGAGATAGTTAAACTTGATCTTCTAGTAATATTTTTAGAATAACAAAACACACATTAAAAAAACTTTACCAACATGTTTTATATTTTTTAAACTCATGCAAATTTCATATAACATAGCCATACGAAAACTTACGGAAAACTATGTTTTTTCGCTGGTGTAATGACCATTATGTTTCTCTCTTTCTCTCTCTCTCTCTCTCTCTCTCTTCTTGGCCTAAAGACCTCTTAAGGCATGCCTGCCATATCTGACTTACTAGACTTAGTGATACCATGTACTTGGAAGGTCAATCCTCACTACGGGGGAACGGTCCGGATGAGATTAGAACCCCGGT